>NW_010111610.1:20943-21947 GCF_000699245.1 Pterocles gutturalis
CTTGAGACAGGAGCACACACCCCCCGGCAGGGTTGGGGTCGGGGTGGGGATGGGTTTGGGCACAGCGCTTGCTTCTCCTACAGCGGGGTTAATCCTGCGTCGCTGCTGGAAGGCAAACATCTGGAGAAGGGGCCACAGAAAGGAAATTTTCCTTGATTCCGAGGGAGAGCTGCGAGTGTCAGCTGCGCACTGTGTGTGTATGAAAGGCGGCGTTTAATTAAATAAAGATAATGCAAATGGAACTGGCGTTAGCTTTCTGTGTGCCATAGGATGGAGGCACGTCCAAAGAGCACGGAGGGGTGAGGCTGTGCACACGAGCTTATTTCTTGTATCCTGCCTTCCAGCAGAACTGCCAAGGCCATGCTGTTTCTCTTTATGTGTAGAGATGTATAAATAGGGTGCATGTGTGTTTACTATGTGCTGTAATTTCTTAGGTGCTATAAATTTCATGCCTCTTCCAAATATTTGAGCACTACTCTGACCTTTTAACCAAAACACGAAAAGTAAACTGTATGAAATCTATATGTACAGTGGTTGTCATTGAAAGCTAACATTTACCCGTAGTCATTACTGTTTATATTGCAACAGCATGAAAAATTGCAAATACGGGGGAGAGCGGCTGCTCCTGGTGGGAGTGCTGTGGACCCGAGAGGCGACAGCCTGAGAGCGGTGCTGTGCTTGCAGCAGTTGTGCTTTCTCCTCCTCTCTGAGCATTCTCCTTGTAGGTCTTGTCCCACCGAGGAGCCCCTCCTGCGCTTGGGCTTTGGTTCGTGTTTTGTTAACGAGCGTTTGAGCCGTCGCTGGGGCTGGTTGATCGTTCCTCCGAGACGGCAGCAAGCGGCTGCTGCTGCGGGGCTGTGTCCCTCGGTACGGGGCGATGTTCTGGGGTAACAGCAAAACTTGGGGTTTCTGCACGAGGCTCTAAAATCTCCCGTTGATGACATTGGTACAGATGTACCACTGCTCTGCTGTCTCCATCCCCCCTCTTTGCTCTGTGGCTGTTT
>NW_010111610.1:21985-32398 GCF_000699245.1 Pterocles gutturalis
TGCTGTGCGGGGGCAATGGGGTGCTGAGAGAACCCCTCGGGTGTGACCTGTGGGGACTGTCCCCAGCAGAGCACCAAAGGCTGCTGGAGATGATGGGTGTGGGTTCGGGCTGTTCCCAGCACCCCAAAGGCAGGGAAGCTGCTTGTTGGAGGGGGGCACAGAGAGTGAGCTCAGCCCTGTTGGCAAGGGGGGCACACATTGCATCGGGAGGATTTTCTTTCCCACTGACCTGCAATCCCTGTCCCTTACGCTTCATGGAAGGCAGCAGAGTTTGATGTGTGATGTGTCGAAGCTTTTACGAGTGTCTGTGGCAATACCAGCACCCGCAGCTCCGTTTGCACACGAGGAGCCCGTGTCCAGAAGGACCATGCCATCTTTACCGGTGACAGATAAGATGTGCTGTACCATCTGCAAAGCACCCTGCTCCTCAGGTTCTCCAGCCTTGTGCTTCCACTACAAGACTATTTTTCTCTGGTAGCTTCACTGTGTTAAAAGCCTCTGACACTCAGTGCCAGCCCTCAGCTTATGGAATTGTCCAGAGTTCATTCTGAGAGGCAGCAACAACAGACACAGGCACTCGGTGCCCCTAAAGAGGCCAGGGATGCAGTGGCCGCTGCTTGGCGGTGCCGTGCCACTGCAGAAACACCCGAGGGCATGGCAGAGAGCCACAGAGCCAAGCCAGTGTGATGCTTAAAGCTGCATGGCAACGCTTGCACTCTGCTGTGCCGAGAGGCTGCCTGGACCGTTGCGCTGTTGGCTCCATCCGTCTCTTCTGCTGAGTGCTGCTCTCCGAGCAAGGCTCCTGTCTCTGTATGGTGACCCTCTGTCCTCAGGTGCCCTGGCTGGGTGGTTGGACACGTATTGCCATAGAGGAAACAGTTGGTTTCATTTAAAATGAACATTCGGTGAAAATCTGATGTTACCTTTAGGACTCTTCTGAAAGCCAGCAGCCTGGTGGATGCAGGGTCGTTATTTAGCACATTTATTTTGTGTGTGGCAGTGTCTGGAAAGTTTTGAAGACTTCTTTTCCCATTGGAAAATATCTATTTAGAAACCAAAAATTATTCAAAAAAAGGGCATGTTTCTTCCATGTCTTCTAATTTCAGCTTGGAGAAGAAGACCTTTTTCAGAATGGCCTGTTAAGCTGGGAGTAACATGTTGTTTGAAACCATAGTTAACTTATATGGGGGAAAAAATGAAAAGCAAAAGGTTGATGCTGAAGAGAAACATCTGAAGTGTCTGTAATGAGACATTTTGGTGAGTTGCCCTCAGCCTACCCGCCAGAACACAGCTTTTTTCCTCAGTGATGCTCTACAACCAGTCACTTGGCCTTTACACAATCATTTCAGATATTGCTCATTGTAACATTTTGTAGGTGCTGTTGTGTTTCTGGGACTGGAGAATGCCACTGAGCCTCCAGGACCTGCAGCACTTGGCTGTCACACCTGGTTTGGGGTTCCCTCCATGGGCTTTATCCGCAGCTTCTGCCACACTCCCCCGGTCGGTGCGGCGGTGACCCGCAGGAGCTCTCCTGGGGAGCTGGCTTCTGTTCACATCTTCTCTTGAGCATCTCCATGCTCTTCTGTGGTGTGAGCAAACTGTGTGCTTGATGTCTCTTTCCCCCCCTAAAATGAAAGAAATTGTATCCGATTGAGAACATTTAATAGGCATTAAATTAAATGTTAGACATATTTAAAAAAAGACAGGACATCTATATAGACAGCTGTGGGAGGAAAAAGATCAGCTTTCCTGCCAGGAGGGGGGAGATTCAAGTCAGTCCAGTATTATCCACACTCTGTACTTAAACCAGTGCTTGGAAGGGTATGGGAGTTCCTAACTGTAGCTTGTTTTCCTTGGCTATTTTGTTGGCTAAAAACTTCTGGCCAAAATCCTGATTTTTCTTAGGTTAATGGAAATTTGCACGTGCATAGCTGTTGGGTTTGCCTGTCTTTTCTGCTGCACGTTTGCCTTTGAAGCATTTTTCTTAATCGTTGCACTTTTGGAGGCTGGTATTCCTGAGCATACTTTCTGCACCCTGCAGACCTGAAATTGCTAGAAATTTGTAAATAAAATGTAAGATTTTGGAAACTTGTTACTTTGTCCTCCTAGCTTCCCTCTCACCACGCTTCATTCCCAGCTCTCCTTTACTCCTCGCACCACTAAGCCGTTTCAATCAGATCCATGTGTCGAGTGAAGTGAGAAGAGCCTGTGGACTGTAAAGAAAGTGTTCGCTGAGTGCTGCAGCACGGCTTACTTGGAGATTAGCGATAATAGGGCTGTTCCTCCGCAGGCAATAACACGGGCTCTGCACCCCCGGCTCACGGATAACGAGGAAGGGCTGGGCTGTTTTTAAGGAGATGATGGAGCCCTGTTTTGTCTCTGTTTCATAATATTGTGGATGAGATATCCATGCATCAGGACGGATGCAGTTAATCTGCAAAGGGTTGTCAGTATGCAAATGAAGTGGCTCTTTGGCAATAATTGGAACCATCGGCTGGATGTTGAACTTTCACAGAAGCTCCCGTGGTGCTGGGGCTGTGACAAAAGCGCTGGTGCTGGGCTGAGCGTCACGGGCTTGGGCAGCTTGGCCAGGAAGGGGGTGTTGCACAGACTTTGCTGCTTAAGGGCTTGAGCACCTTCTTCCTGTTGAGCAAAAAAAAAAAAAAGGTGACCTTGCTGTGAAACAAGCTTGTCTGTGCTGCTGCAAACATCTGGCAGCTCTGCAGCCCCCAGGGATGATGCTCTGGGGAGGGTTTGAGCTTTTCTGGACAGGCTGAGGTCAGACAGCTTTGGGATAGGGGAGCATCAGAGCCGCCCTTGTGAGCAGGACACTGTGCCTCGGGGTTATTCAGGTCAATGACATAGTAATGCCTAATGAGCCCACGGCAGTTGTGTTTGCACATGTGAAAATTGTCTCTCGAGGTGTAGTTTGACTCCACCACTGACCCAACCCAAGCAGGAGAGTTGCCACCAACAAAAGCCCCTCCAGTCCGGGCTGTGTTGCCCATTTTCTCCTGCCATTCTCACAGAAAGGGAGCTGCAGGGAGCCTTGTGGGATGGCTCTTGGCTGGGAGAGCAGAGCCAGCCCCAGGGCAGCCACCGCAGCATCCGCGGGAGGAGGAGGAGGATGAAGGTGCTGCTGTGTGCTTCATCTGCTTCAGCAGCAGCCGTCCGTGCTCAGCTCCATTTACTGTGACGGCTGCAGGTGATTAAGGGTATTGTTGGCCTTAGAGGGATAAAAATCTTTATAGAAGATGGAAATCTTGACAGCTGTGTCTCTGCCTGGGTACCAACCTTGACCTGAAGATGGTTTGTGGCGTTTCCCGGCTCTCACTGGTGAGGGACACGGCTGGTGACAGCACTGCAGGGCTGGTGTGTTGTGCCGGCTGGGGAGACTGGGGGAATTTAAGTGGGTTTTTTTTTTCAAGTGTATTTGCAAGACTTGTATTTCAAGTAAGAAAGATAAAGGAATATCAGAAAGCTTCGGAGATATGTGTTGGGTATTAAAATAGACACTGGCCTCCACTTGTAAGATGAGGGGAGATGTAACGATATTGATTAATTGCAGCAGCACATTGGGCTTCTGTGTGAGCTGTGTTTTGTGGATAAGATCAAAAAAATGGCTTGGGGATGAGAGGTCAAGTTTAAAGATACTGTTCTCTTAAAGATGACAAAAGAAGCTTTTAAAGAAATCTCACTGCACACCTTCCCGTCCAGACCTGCTAGCAAAACGCAGATCCTTCCTCTGCTCCCATCTCGCTCCTTCCCCAGGACAGGGAACACCTCCTGCCCGCATGTAAGACAAAGTTCTGGGTTGAAAGGTGATACCAGGCAAATAGATTTAGTTCTGATGGTGGTAACTTTCCCATGAGTTACTGTGAAAATGCAGAGCACGGTGTTTTAACGTGCCCTGGAGAAGTGGCAGCAGATGTTTTGGGCTGCGTAGTGCTCAAGATGTTCTTTCAGCACAGTGTGGGCTCTGTATGGTAGCTGAGGTTTCGCTGTAGGGAACTGAGCGGAGAATGACCAAAGGCCATGTGCAGCCTCGGAAAGAACTGGAGTCGCACAGCAACAGCTGAACAAAAGCGTAAATTCCACGCAGCAGAAACAAGAGGTTTGGGAGGAAAAGTGAACGCGGCCAAGCTATAGAAATAGATCACAGGCAGTCTGAAGTCTACACCAGCTAGTAAGGAAAGCTTTGGTCCTAGTCCATGAGCACATTAAAAATATGAGATGGCAGGGTTTGCTGAAACAAACACGAACCAGTTGTTGATGTTGGCAAACGCCACGTCCTTCAGGAACAGGGATTTCTCCCGCTACGAGTGCATGGCTTCCAAATTGAACACAGAGCTAGCAGAGACGTGGTAGCTGTAGACCCTTCTAGAAGAACAGACAGAATTTAAAAAGGAAAGAAAAAAAAAAGAAGAAAATGCCCGTTTCCTCAGCCAGCCCGGGTGTGCTGAGCGGGGAGATGCTGGTGGTCGGTGCCAGAGCCCTGCCGAGCGTCAACCTCCGGGCTGCTGCCAGGCTCGGGGGGAGGACGGAGCTTCTGAGAGCTATGGATTAAACACTTTCCCTTTGAGATCTGAGTCACATCTCTACCTCCCGCTTTACTTGTCTGACTTCCTAGTGCTGTCCCAGAGCAACAGAGTTATTCTGGCCTCTGTTCAGGGCGGGCTGTGAAACTGCAGCTGGAGCATCTGCTCCAAACCAGAGCGGCAGGGACCAGCGCAGCCAAGCGCTGCAGTCACCAGAAAGATGTTTTTTCCCCACAAGCCGAGGCCACTGTAAGCTGACAGCACGCTGTCCGTTGGGAGAGGTCTGTGGGGATGGTTTGTGGGATGGTGTGTCCCTGCAGCAGCGTGACCCGGCTCAGCAGCCGCGTGCGTGGTGCAGGACCATCAGCAGGGGCTTGTGCAGGATCTGCTCCTGGTCTCCAATAATAACTTATTAAAAAAAAATAAATTAAATTCAGTGCGGCACTCATCTCTCACCTGGTGAGGCTGACATAGATCTCTGGAGTTTGGTGGAGGGCTGGCAGCTGACCCTGAGTCATCATCTCCCCAGCCTGTGTTGCTCTGGGATCCGTTGCATCGGTGCATGGGGCCCGATTCCTCGGGGATCAGACAATGCGCGACTCGAAACTTGTTAAACAACAATGTGTAAAAAATGCTGTCTTGGAACAATGAGCGTGAGCCCATTTCAAAGAGTTTAGTGAGAAACACATGAGACAGCTCTTCTTGCCAGTTCGCGGAGCGTCTCTCGGCCGGTCCCTCGATCGTGCAGGGTGCTGAGCTGCCAGCTGGCTCTCGGCAGGCTGAACGGGGGGTTCAGCATCCCTCCTCTGCTCCTTCCTCATTCCTTTCCATCATGCTCATAACAGCTATGGACCGTTCTTTCAGACTTCTTCCTTGCTTAGCTCCTCCTCCAGTTTTGCCTGGTTTTCCCTCTTTCTAGCATCCCAGAAATTGATTGTCTTTATTCCATTGCTGTTGTGCAGAGCTTCATCCAAGCTGGTTCAGCTCTCCCTGTTTCTCAGCAATTAGGGAAAATATTACCTCAAATGTTGTTTTTCTCCCCAGAGCATATAGTCCTTTTCTGCATGATTTTATCTCCATTTCCTAATCCTTCTGTTTAAATGTCACCCTGCCCGGTGCCCGCTGCTCCTCTCACTGCACGAGGTGCAGGGCGACGCTGCCGCTCCGTCCCGCTCCTGCGCTTGCACACATTGCCCCTGTGAGCTCGGGAAGGGTGGATGCCTTGGGTCAGTTTTCCATCCTGCTGTCTGGAAATCCTTGAAGCTTGTCATTCAGGGAGCACTATCTTACCGTAAATAAGTCTTTTCTCTGTAAGGAAAATCACACTATCCAACTCCTTTCTTCCTCTCCCCCCCTGCTCCAACCCCACCTTTTGAGTCTTATCCTCATGGATTTAGCTGCTGTACGAAAAGCTGTTATCTTCTGCATTCTGGGACATGCCAGAGGAAAGAAAACCTACCTGAGGGATAACATACCTGAGAAATATTGCAGGTGTGTTGCAGCAAGTTGTCCAGAGTACTGCATTTTAAATTAATGAAAAATAGGCAGGAGTACATTTTGTGCATGTTGTGTCTGCTGATGGCTCAATATTTCAGCTAAACATATTTACCTGAATATTCATAGTCACTTAGGAGGTGGCTGGATCTCCTGAGCTCAGCTAATCATTTAAATTCCGTTAACACACCGCTTTTCTCCAGCCCACAGTACTGCTACTTGCAACCTGTTTCCTGGGTATCCTCTAACTTCCAAAAAGAGGGAAAAAAACAACCCCCCCCTCCCAAACAAACAAACAACAAACCCAGAGGCACCTCAGCTGGCTGTGGTGGAGGAAAGGGGCTGATGGCCAAGCCCCCAGCCCATCTGCCCAGTTCTTCTCGTGGGGCACGATCCTGCGCAGGGACCCGCGGTCCGGGGTGAGCAGTGCCCGTGCCCGCTGCCTGGGGACCTGGGCTGAACCTGGTACCCCTGGGGGTGGAGGTGCACGGTTTGCTTCATCTCCTCTTGAAGAGATTGTGTTTGCCCCCGGTGCCGGTACGAGGAGTGGGGTTGGTCAGAAGGGAGAGCTGCTGAGTGAGGAGCGGTTCTGCCGGGGGCAGAGCCATGGCTGTGGTGGTGGCCCCGAGACCAGAGGAAAAACCAACAAACCAGCAGAGAACAGTGACCTCAGAGTGTCTTACCCAAGCAATAATTCTGGGCAGTGTGTTCAGGGGAAGGAGATATCTGTCACATACCGCCCCGAAGAGGCACCAGCCGTCTCTGCCCAGCTCCTCCTGGGGTGGGATCCCATCGGCAAAATCCCGTCCGTCTGCTCTGCATGCTGCCGGGAAAGAACGAGGAGGGTGCCAGGCTACTCTGAGGCTGCAAACACGCCTGATGAAGGTCCAGCAGCCTGGGCGAGTTGTCCCTTTCCCAGCAGAGGTGACAAACCCCAGGTGATTCCCCGGGAGTCCGGGCGGGGGGGCAGGACGGGGCTGCTGGAGCAGAAGCAGCCTGCAGCATCCAGGGTGAGCAAACTGGGCAGTGCCTTCTGCCCTCTGGGAGGCTTCATCGGGGAACAGATGGTGCTAAGATGCTGCTGAATCTCAATGTCACCTTAGTTAACCCTCTGCGAAGTTTTGAGGTTTCTCTGAAAGCCGTGGCTGCCAGCTTCAGCGGCTGCGCAGAGTAAGTCCCAGTTTGGCAAGAGCTGCCTCAAACAAGAAAGCCAGGAGTCATTACCGGGTTTTTACAAAAACAAACATAAATCCTGAGGTCTGGGTGGAATGTATTTGTATTTTAAAGGGAGCTGAAGTTCTTCAAAAAGCAAGAAGAAAAATAAAGTTAGAAATGAAAAACAGAACCAAACAAAAAGGACAAAAGAAAGAACCCTGAGTTAATTAGCTTTCAGATCACAGAGGCATCAGAGACCTTGCTGAGGAGCGTGCTGGGGAAAAACTTCCATCCTCAGAGGTGAGCAGGCAGCTGAGCATCGGAGCGGCTGCAGAAGGGGCAAGGTCTCTGGTGCCTGCAAGGGTCTCACACAGAAACAGGCAGTTGCTCAGCAGAGCTGATGGCTGGAAATGGCCAAGCTGCTGTCCCAACCCTGGAGTGACTCCGATGTCACACACGCTGACTGCAGAACAGCTTTCCATAAATTCCTGTTGATTGCAGATCTGCCTACAGTTCATCAGTTTTATGGAAACAGCTAATTAGGAAGCACAGTGTTTGGTTCAGTGGCCATCGGGATGGGCTGGGGGCTGCTGGCAGGGCTGCTGCTTGGCTGATGGCTTTAATTAAGTAGCCCATGGGTCGTTTGGGGGTTTTACATGGGTGGCTGGTGTCCCTGCGTGGTGTTCAGCTGTTCTCATCGGCGGTGTCCCGCTGATGCCATCTGAGCCCCACAGCCTGTCCTGGAGACCTTGGCCACTGGTGGGGGCGAGAGGGGCTCGGGGTGGATGTTGCTCTGGATGGTGCTGTGCTCGGACACACAGAGCAGGATAGATAGAAGCGTGCCGCTCGTTTCTGCCGGCCTGTCCTCTCTGTTTTGATGCAGCAGATGTGACCCAGCACGTGGTCCTGCCTTTGTGCTGCCTGTGGCCGGGGCTGGGTAAGGCTCTGGGATGCATTAATGAGGAATGCCAATCTGGTAATAATGGAAAAATATGGTCAGTAAGTGAAGTCTTCAATCATAAAACTAATAGCATGTTCATAACGAATCGTGGGAACATTTAATGTGCTGAGCAGGAGCTGAGGAGATGTCGCCTGGGAATGTTCCTGCAAAAACACCTCGCCATCCCACACCAAATGCAGGGAGGCTCCAGGTTATGTGTTGGGGGAAATAGAGGGTCACGAGGCATTGCCTCTGTTCTGAGGATTTCCTGATGCAGCCTCGTTGCAGTGGGCACTTTATACCCATGCTTGAAGAGCATTTCAACAACTGTCCGTCTGTGTGCCTGCCATCAGGCAAAACTTCAGCCCTCGGTTCAGGAGATGGTTCCCCAGGTCCAGGCACTGTCACGGGGTTTGTCTGGGGCTATGAGCCAAGGTTTTTACTCTGTAGGCACATGAGAGTGGGGATTCCTCCTGCAGGAGCATGGGTTTTAGTTGGGGGTGCTGCATATGGGGAAAGGGGGAACAGTTTAACCTCCAGGACATCCGTTTGCTTTAATCCCTTGTGTACCTGATTCTTCCTCTCCAGACCATCCTGCAAAGACAGAATTTCCCAGCTCTTGGCTCAGGAACAGGTGCTGCTGCATGCAGGCGGAGACTTTCCTAGAATTTTGAAAACAAAACGGGGGAGCTGTCAAAATAAACAGTGATGCCAGCATTGTAAACCGGGTGTCAGTGCTCGAGCAGGAGCTGCCTTCCATCGGGCTGCTGGCTCCTGCCAGCCCGGCTGGGCTTCAATCCCCCAGCCCTTGATGTCAAAGGAGAGAGGATCATGTTCCTTCTGGTACCTTCCTTCTCCAGCGAAAAGCTGGGGGAATCTTTGCAGTTTATGTAACTAAACCTTCTTTAACTCTTTGATTTTTATTTTTTTAATCCTCACTTTTCTGATAGCTTCATTCCGGTAACTGCTCAGGAAAACCGTGTTGTAGTCGATACAAAAGTGCCTTAGAGCAGTGCAGGATTGGAGCAAAGTGCCTGTGCCCTCTGCCTCAGCGGTGCTGCCGCTTGGGAACCCCCACGAATGCCAAACGCCACTGAAATGCTGCAAGTGCCTCTGCCACGGCTGGATGCGCGGCAGCACGTGTGTATCGGGAAATATTTTCTCTTTCATGTTGCTGGGCGATGTCAGTGGTTACTGGACTTGGGGGGTGCTGTAAGAACGTGCACAGAACGTTGCTCGTGGGATGTCTGCGAGGGGAAGATGGAGATGGCTGAACGGCAGTGGTGATGTTCTGTGAAGTGTTGGGACAGAAGAAAACAATAAAAATAGAAACAAAACAGAGGGAGGATGTGATTTCAGTTGTACTGGCCCCTTCCCAAACCAGTGACAAGGAGCTGTGTGTGGCATTGTGGCCCGGTTGTAAAACACGAGAACATATTGTGGGGATGTTCTGTTCCACTCCAGCTCAGCAGCTGCCCCATGGCCCCAGGCGATTCCCTTCCAATCTGGGCTTTGCCCCCTGCTTGGCTCAGCTCTTGCAAACCCTTTGTTTCTTTCAGTGGGTGCTTAGGCATGACTTGGCGTATGGTTTTTTTGTCTTTATTGAGGTCTACGAGCATTGTTAGAATTAAATCGTAACCTTTAGTCTCCTCTCCTGTGTAATACCCCCCCTTTAACTTCAGCAGGGCAAGCTGTTTGGTTTGGGAGGTGGCCACACTAGCCAAGGGCTGGGTATGGACCAGGTGGGACTGCTCCTGAATTTGGCTAACGAGATCAATATTTGTGCTGGTAGAGATCCTGCAGCGGTTCATGGCAGGCTGTGTGACTGTTGGAGGAGTTTCTGGCAGGAGGAATCCAAGTAGCTAATGCACATGGATGTTTCAGGTCTATCTTGGCTTATTGATGGGTACCAACGTCCTTGACAACCCCTTGCCCGCTGTCCTTTCCTGAACTGGCCAGACTGAGTTCAGTTTGAGCACAGACAGAGCACAACGCTCTCAGGCAGGTTTCTGCAGTTGTAGAAGGTAAAATCATCCTTGATCCTGAATCCAGGGTACCCGGTTGTGTGCCCTGCACTCGCCAGTCCTGCCACAAAATGAATGGTTGTGCTCGTCCTCTAGTTCCAGCCGGTTCTGTCCTAATTGGATCTGTTCTTGTTGAGTCACTTTAAACCTTGAGGATGCTCGGAGCTTCTCAGGCCCGATAAGATGATACGTGGTTAAACGTGAAAGCAGGCACTGACCATCCTGTGGCTGCAGCCGCTGGTTGTGCCACGGGTGCATGGGC
>NW_010111610.1:32429-64413 GCF_000699245.1 Pterocles gutturalis
GGCAGCGTGCTGCCTCGGCCAGAGCATCGCCGGGGTCCCAGCCAGGGGGACTGCACGGCTGCCAGCCCCCGTTCTAATGCCATGGAAGGTCCGACTGCAGACATGGGACCAGCTTCTCTCAATTACGTGGCTTAGCCTCGCTGGTATCTGATTTATACCAGCTTTAGCAAGATGGGAAGTGGCTCTTCCTACCCATGTACATAAATTACCTTTCCAGGGTCACAGCAATAACAGATCCTGAATAATATCCAGAGTCAATTAATTAGAGTGCTGGTACTCCCCTGATCTGCGGAAAGGTCACAGTTGTATTTCCTTTTTCTGCTACTAAAGTGGGCAGTGACAATCACTCTTGCAGCGCACCCAGGAGCCTGTTCATCAGTGTCTCAAGGCGCGTGGGTCCCCCTCCGCCGTGACCCGCAGCGATGGTTCTGAGTGACTGCCGTGGCTGCGCTGATCTGCAAACATGTCACAGCAGCATCCTCTGAGCTCGGGTTTGTACACGTGCTTTTTCTTAAAAACGTGTCAGGAGAAGCAGTGATGCTGGCACACAGAAGAGCAAACGTGCGGTGGGTGCTGTTCAGTTTGCTTTGGCTTTTCCACCCAACTCTAACTCCTTCCAGCGGGATCAGCTCCCAGACGCTTCTGCTGGGAGCAGCGGTGTGAAACCTGGAGGAGAGCAACCCCCAGTGAAGTTTTGTGTTGTGTCAGCAGCTTCCACTAGTGAGACAAAACAAACACTTCTGATGTAGAGCGTGATGATGAAAAGGTGCAAATAGCCAAATATTTTTCTTCCACACACTGGGTGATGAGCTCCTGCGTTAAGCTCTGCTGGGCGTTCTGAAGAGGCCCCTGGATTTGTTTCCACATGACAGTGTATAATCCATTCCCCAGTTCTGTTCTGAATTAGCTTTAACATTTGGGAAGGTCTTTAGCTGCAAATATATGATTTGTTATTCAATATTCAGATTTCCAAATGAAATAAATGGTGTATTTACATGCATCTGTAGACCATCTGCTTCCATAGGAGAATTCGACAAAGAATCTATTAATTGTCACGCATGTTTATTCATCACTTTCAATTCATAATCCTTATAAATAATTGCATCAGAGGATCTTTTGCAAATAAACAAGCCAAATGATTATTTTGAAGCTCCAACTTCCATATCTAAAAGAAAATAAAATTAACAGCTTGTGTAAATATCCCAGAGAAGGAAAACATTCAATTACATGAACACATAAAGCACTATAATTCTCTGCAACCAGCTAAGTCCCTTTCATCTCGCATTTAAAACCATAATTACCATCACCAGCAGAACATGCAGAAGACAAGAGAAAGAGAAAACAATGTATAGAAAGAGAATGTGAAGGTAAATTATGTGAAAGCATCAAGACTGGACAATGGGTTATTCTCCACCCAGCAAGGCAGCAGCACTGGCGTCACGTCCTGGTACCCGTACCCTGGACTGGGCACAGCACGAGGAGGAGGACACTATGGGGTGCAAAGGGAGGCGGTGGTCGGGCTGTGATTCAGGGCGAGGTCTGACATAGTCTGTGGGGTGACAGTTTAAAGGGGAGCACATATTTCCTATGTTAGAGTCTCTGGAAAAGTAAAAATACTGGGATGACTGTGGCTTTTGGGGGAGATTTTGAGGTACAGCTGAACAGTATCCGTGCACCCCCAGAGCCACTGGAAACTTGTATTTTCTCCCAGCCCCTCCAAGCGTTATTTCTGGAAATGAAGAGTCCTCGGGCACACGGTGCTTTCACCGTGAGTGCCTGCAAGCTGGAAAATGTGATTCATTGGAGCTCAAATGTAATTTCCCGAATAGTTATCTGTCACAGCTTATCTTCTGGAAAAAGAGACATTTTGGCACGTCAGCAGGTGAAAAGGTCGGACACCTGCTGCGACTTATGGATAGTGTTTTATTACTTTCACATTTCTTATTTTAAGTTCATTGCCTGCCATGGTCATTACCTTTTCAAGGACATAGTTTTCAAAAGTATTGGGAGTCTTCTATCCAGAGGGGACTGAAACTCCTGCGATGTGAGACATAAATGTATCTAATGCAGCTCTTCTGTGCGGAGCCTTGGAAAAGACACGGCTGTGTTCATTAGGGACGGGTGGCTTGTCTCAAGTTCTTCCAGGTTGCTGTAATTTTAAAAATAGTTATATTTATTCCTACAGCAAAGAAATGTTCAAAACTGTTCATGATCTATGTGTGTTCCCCTCTGATTTGTTAATCTAAAATTAGCGCAGCTCCACAATGACAGACGTGGTTCCTGCCTGATATTTTTTGAGGGTTCTACATGAGCATCTTGGGGTATTTGAAAATATCTAAATCCCATTAAATATTAGACCAGTCTCTGCCTCTAACAGGATTGACAGATGTCAGCTTCAAATCAGAGGTCAAAGCCCTGGAAACTAATCTGCCTTTCCTGAAATCTTGGTTCAGACAGACATCCATCCATCCATCCATCAGCCATCCCACTGGTACTCCACCTCTTCATTCCAAGAGTGAACAAGGGGCTTTGTTTTATTCCTTCATCCAAAGTCGACAGTTTAACAGCCTCCTGTTATGAAGGTTAAAACCCGTGTGCAGTGCACTGTGAAGCCACAGGATGTCTTTCCTTGGGGTGGTATCAAGCCGTAGGGGGGGAAGGGCTGCCCGACTCCTGCGCCATGTTGCCCTAGAGTGGGATCTGTAGCTGGCGCTGATGTTCTCCGAGCCTTGAGGTGTGCAGGAGCTCTGGCAGAGGCGGCTGAGCCACACATCTCCCGTTAGCGGGTCCATGGACAGGGATCTGAGTAAGCAAGTCCCAGACCATGAGAGCAAGCTGTCCAAACCCCTGTCAGAAGCAGGTTTTTCTTTCCTTTGGACATACATAGGGTGGCAGTTGCAATGGGAATTCAGTCCCTCATTCTTCCCTGCTGCAGGATTTCTCTGGATGTTTGCATGATGCCGTGGATGGCCCTGAAATAGGAAATGAATTCCATGTTCCCAATCTTCAACCTCTCTGTTCCAACTGTACAGGAAAGCTATTTGTCAAACAGGCAGAAGAGGAGTGTTTGTCCACCTCCTGTCCCCAAAACGCCTCGGCGGAGCATTGCTGACGGCGCTGCATCGCTCTGCTTACATTGAAGGGTGGCTGCTGGGAGAAAGTCGGGAAAACTGACCTGGGAGCATGGCTGGGTGTGCCGGGCGGGGTGGGGGTGTCTCTCGCTCTTTGCAGCGGCTGAGAGGTGCTATTGCAGCGTGTCGGGCGTTCGGGCTGGAGAAAACCTGGAGCGGGTTTTACAGGAAGATTTATGCAGCTCCCGAAGACAAGCGTGCTCCTGCTCGTGATTGCTGTTCACCCCGAGTTTGCCAGAATCTCGCTCGGTCTCCTGAGCGACAAGTATAAACTACCGTGCGGTTGTTTTTCCCCTTTTTTAATGAACTCACAGCCTCACTGGTGTGCTGAATGAGGAACCGATGCAGTCAGACCGCCAGAAGCAGAGATTCTGTATAGATCAGACCGTGAGGCGTGAGCAGCTGGAACGTTACCCTCCGTTCCGTCACCGCTGATGGAGGTAATGGAAAATATTGATTTCAAATGCCGTTGCCAAAAATGCGAGAGCGTATTTTAAAACTTGGTTGCGCTTGGAATTTCATCTCCCCTCTCAAAAACTTTTTGAGGGTGCCTGAATAGCTACTCTGACATGAATATTTTCTCCTCTAAGTCTTGTTAGTGAGGAAGTGTCCAAAGAGTAAAGATTCTTCTTCCGGCTGCCTGTGATAGAGAAATAGGCAGTGTCACTGGGATGGCAAGTACTGATGAAAAGATAAGTAACTAAAGCTAGGAAATTGATGTAAATCAGTAACTTTCATTGCTCAGTTTATTATTTATTTTACATAAATTCCTCAGCATGTGATTTGTTTAATGATGGTTTTATTTTTGAAGCTCCTCTAATAAAATACTCTCATACGTTGCATCCTAATAAATGGAGGAACGATAAACTAGTGTTTTCATGATGTGGACAGGTTTAGGATGCTGCTTTTGTCGTTGTGCATGCAGAAACGTGTGCTCGTGGACTCCCCAGGTGCCCAGAACTCTTCCCTCAAAGCTAGAAATTGAAGTGGTAATGGATTTAGTAGTAATTATTCTTCATACAAAATATCAAAAATTTTTACAGCCTGCCTTTGTGCTCTGTGTAGAGCTGGAAAAACTGACGAGTAGCTCTGTCAAAGTGCAGATCATTGAAATTAAAACGCTTCATGTAATCATGCCGTCATTGCTGAAAACTTAATTTCTAAGAGGGCGAAGGCACTAAGGAGATGATAAATTCAGGTTGTGTCAAACACCCTATTTCAACATTTTTTTGAATGAAATGTTTCAGTACTTCCTTTCAAAGTGTCTTTCCATTTTTGAAAGACTTTTTTAAGGCTCAATTATCTTTTTATCTTTTTTTCACAAAATTATGTCAGAGTCCAGTATTGTAAAGCTCAGCCCTGCACATCTGTAAAATATGCCTCTCTTACACCCTGCAAAAATGTTCAGTTTTGAGATTCTAATGCTTAAGTTCTTGTTATTTCTTGACCACCTGTGAACCAAAGTGAAGAAGGCGTCCTGCCTGGCACTGCTGCTGACGCTGGTTTTCTTCTTGTTGTTGACAGTACTAGTGAATGAACAACCCATCCCCAGTGAAATATTGAAATACCCCAAACTTAACCTAAATCTTTTTTAGATATTAAACAAAAATATATTGTTGGGTTCTTTCTTCTTCCCCAAAAGCCGCAGGTTTTCTTAACTCCTTTGTCTTTCCATTGTAGCCTCAAGACCTGGTACTTGAGCAAGGCAGGGAGCAAACACCAAAGCAGTAATTTTGAGTGGTACAAGAGGCTTTCCATCCCCTCTCTGGGCACAGGGAGGTGCAGGTGGCCCAGAGACCGAGAGCAGTCTTCCAGATATCCGGACACTTCTTCCGAAGCTCGCAGGGAGGGGTGTGGGGGACACACCCACAGAGCACGGCTGCGGGCTGAAAGCAGAAGCGGGAGATGCTCTGCTGCATCCGCAGCTCAGGGTTAATCAGAAGTTAACAATTCCCTCTGCAGGAATACATCCAACAGCCTTGGTTTTACAGTGTGTAAGTGTGCATGAGAGTAGAGAGGTGAGCATCCTCTCTGTGCAAATGTTCTCCCTGCTAAATAAAATATACCGTGGTAAGCGTGAAGTAGAGCTTGGGTGAGCTGAAAGCCCTGAAACGTGGGGCTGCGTGTGCAACCTCTGCTAATAGATTTGTGGTAACAGTCATGGTTTAACAGAGAGCCCAGAGGAGAAAGAGAATAAACCAGCCTGGAGCAACTACAGTAACTCTGGTGCTGGGGCTTAGAGCAGTTTAACGAAGGCAATATGATGGAGCATTCGGTAGGTGGGGGAAAAGCTTCCATTTCTTGCTCCTAACCTGGATCAGGGCTGCCAAGCAAGGGGCTGCCCTTGTGTTGGGATGCAAAGAGACTGCAAAGAGATTATTATGGCTGCAGTGTGAAAAGAGAATAGCTGCTCTGCCTTCTGCAGACCCGGTTTTATCTCTGCCTCTGGTGAATTTTGCTCAATTGACGACGACTCAGGCATCGAGCAGATTAGCATGAAAGCGCAGGTGTAAATTTGTCACACGCGGTGTCGTGGTCCCAGGTGTAACGATGCTTTGCATCCCTGACAAACTGCAGACAGAGCATAGCTTCTTTCCTCCTTCTCCTTCTTTTTTTTTTTTTTCCCTATACTATTTCCAGAAATAGAGCTGATTGCCCAGCCCTGCCCTGGTGTGGTTTCTCTGCCAGCCCCCTTGCTGGGGGAGTTTGTCCCTTGTCAGTGGGTTCTGCTGGAGCCCCATGAAAGCCCTACCCGAGGGCTTGGAGCCTTTCCACTCCTTCCCAGGGACCAGGGCTGATCTCGTGGGGTTGGAGAATCACGGAGCCCTGGGGGTTGTTTGGGTACAGAGCCGTCCCTGCTCTGATGGCCATCAGCGATGTCTAACTTTCGAGCATCTTTCTGGTCTCACGCCTGTTCCGAGACAGGTGGAGAGCAGATTGCGGTCTGCGTGCGAGCGGCCGGGGTTCCCGCGGCATGAGCTGCCGCGTGCGGGTTGACTCATTCCGGGATTACGTAGGCATTGTATTCACCCTGTTATTACTGGAAAGCTCTTTCAGCAGAGGCTTGGAATATAAAACTGAAAATATTCTGATTGTAAACTGCCTAAGATAATGCACAGCATGCAGCAAAAGTAGGTCCTGTCTGTGCAACACTAATTCCACAACTGTAAAAGCCGTAGCGAGCGTCAAACTCGTCCCTGCTGCCGTGTGAGTGTGTTTGGTACCGGCCAAACCGAGATTCCCAGCACAGAGAACTCTGTAGTCTGCCTTCTCTTCACATTTAATTTTTTCTAGTTGAAAAACAGCCTTTTAATGCCTTACTGCTCAGTGATTCAGGTCTTTTCTCCAAGATTATGCCAATCCGAGAATTTCCGAGCCGTGGGTGGTTACGAACTCTCCTGAACGGTGCCGTACAGCAGGAAGAGGAGCCAGGACGGGCGCTATTTCACTGCTCTGCTGCGCCTCGGGGGAGCTGTCGTCCGAGTGGCACGTGCTGTCAAATTCAAATCAAGCTGAAGAGACTTCGGCAGCGCTGGGGGGCTCTTTCTGTGGTTTTCACTCTAATGGATCCCTTCTACCCAGGGCCCTGTGCTGGGTTTCTGAGATGCCGACTGAGCGTTCCACCGTTAGACGGCTGCAGCCTCCTCTCCAGAGAACCAGCTCAAAGTCAAATTGCTTCTCCTTTAGGAGCAAAAATTATTTACCTAAAAAGAAGGTTTCTCTCTGGGAATTCCTAGTCTTCAGTTTAAAAATCTAGCATGGTTCTTTTCCCCCTGCGAGCTCCTGGCAACACGAGGAGCTCTGAAACACAAATATTTATGGACGAGGCAGCTTTTGGATTAGGGAATGAAGAGCCCGGATCAGCTGCGTTGCTTATCTTTTTGAGAATGAACATTATGAGCACGGGTCTCCCCTTTGGATAACATCTCACAGCTTTGAGTCTGCACAACACGCTTGAATTAAAAAATAGCCCGAAGAAACACAAGAGGCTCATTTACAGCTTCCTGCAAAGATACAGGATTTGGCACCATCTCTCAGTCCTTGGCAACGTGTCCATGCCTGGGAAAAAGGGCTTATGAACATCCATCCCTATAAAAAAACCACTATGATGGCAGTAGGATCTGAATGCCACAAGCTCTGCTGGGGGCTGGGGCCCCAGGTGCTCTCACAGACCCAGGGGCAGGACCCCTTGCTCGGGGATGGATCGGGATGCCCAGGGTCCTGCAGCTCGGCTTCCCCCTGGGAAGGGAAATGGTCCTTGGCCCCATATTCCGTCAAAATCCAACCATCTGCACTTTAGGAAGTGATCTGTATTTGTTCCCCGGGCAAACAGAGAACTTTTTACTGGGCTCTGCCAGCCCAGCACCTTTCAGGCACATTTAAATTGACTTTCAGAAAAATAATAAAAATAGTGACCCAGCTAATTAATGCTCTCGGAATTCTATAGAAGGCCTTATGACACCTGCATTAATACCAAATGAGTTCATTATGATTAATGTTATTAAATAAATGTAGTGAGAATGAATAATAGCTTGGTCATTAAAGTGTTGCCACTGGATCTATAGAAGCTAACGATTCCGTTCTGGGGAAGTAATGCTGCATGCTCACGCCTAAGACCTGTGGAGAATTCAAACTTTTTTTCTGCAAAAAATAACCATGAAAATAATGGGAGAAGATGTGTGTATTCTGTGAAAAACCGAATGTACCCTGGCTGCAGGAAGGTCTGGTTTGCCAGGGGCCGAGAGGCGGGGTGCGAAAGCTCTGCCTGGGGAATGTCTTTGTGCTCGTTGCTGATTTTGGAATTGCTCATGCCGATCTGTGTTTGGGTTTTCATCAGGCCAAAATTGGGGGGGGTTTGCTGTTTCTTTTTAAAAGAGAGTTTGGGCTTCTGTCTGTGAGTTCAGGATGAGGCAGTTTCTCAGAGCCATGCCTCCTAACCGTTGTCTTTGCATCGACAGAGCGTGTTGTATGTAAAGGTGCAAAGGGCCAGACTGGGAGCATTTCATCCAGGCAGAGTGTACGTATCGCTGATGGAGACGCACCAGGCTGTCCTGGAGTGCTCCTCCGCACCGGGTCTGTGCGTCAGTCGTGCTGTCTGTCCGTGCCGCACGCATCTGGGGTGGCACAAGTAACCTTGGCTCAGCGCGGCGTGAGCAGATCCAGCTGCTGCAGCCTCTGCTGGGAAACGGGCTGGGGCTGGGAGAGTCTCCGCAGCTGCTGCCTTGGTTTCTGATCGTTTTGAGCAATCACTCCTGAGAACTTTGTGACGACGCTTCCATCACACGAATGCTCCCCTCCTGCTCCTCGCCGTGTGCGGTTACGGGTTAATTGCACTCGGAGCTCAGGGGTGCGATGTGCTGGGGGTGGCAGCGTGCTCCTGGACCGCTCTGCTGCAGCGGGAGGGGAGGATGCTCAACACGAATCCACCCCGTGTGCTGGGAGGGTGCTGGGCATGGCCAGGGAGCAGGGAGCAGCAGGGTCTTACCGCTAAGAGAAGAAAAGTAATGTGGCTGGAAAGAAACTGGGAATTAGAATCATGGAAACTATCAACTGAATTATGAACAAAGCACTAGAGAATAACCTTATACGCAAAACAAGGAGGGGTGGAAGAGGTTGTATGTTCCAGACAGCTGGTCAAAGCCCTCAGAAGGGGATGAGGAAGCTGCCAGGGTTGTGTTGCCTTCGAGATCTGTTCTTGGTTTTTGGGGAAAGGGCTGCTGGCTGGCCAGCACTGGGTTGTCAGACTAAAGGATGGTGTCAGCTCATGGAAATGCGGTGATTGGGTTTATCGTGCAATGAGAAGTGTGTTGGATATGCCAGTCCCAAAAAGGATGTCCCAAGCTTGAGAAAGTCCCGGCCAGTGCCCCCAGACATCCCCATCTCTGCCAGCACCAGGTGAAGAGCAGCTGCTCCTCTTCCTCTGAGCCTGCGGTGGTTCAAAATCCTCGTCTGAGAGTTCATCAGGGTAGGAGTGGGGCTCCGGGCTCCCCGTGGGCACTGTCCCCGTGTGACACCGCCCGTGCCCTCCTGGAGCCTGGCCCAGGTGGGATTTTGTTCACGTTGGCTCTTCTCATTGCTGTATGAGATTGCTCGGAATTTATAATAAAATATTGATGTTTGGAAATTGCTTTAAAGATTAGGCACTGATATTCATTTCAGACTTCTCACGTTCTTGGGGAACGTTGAAGGAGTGAAAAGGAGCCTTTTGGAGAAGAGGGGGGTGTAGACCAGGTCAGTGTGGTTCGGATTCGGGCTGCATGCTGCTGTGAAGGGCCAGGTGGATATTAAATACTGTTATTATTTGTTTATGTAGCATTTCTGTGGCATGGACTGAACTGCTTGTAGGTTTGAACCTGAAGCATGGCTGTTCAAAGGGAATCAGTTCAACCACCAGTAAAAATTCATCCAGTCCTACAGTGAAACCACGTCGTGTTCATTCAGAACAGTTTGAACTGATGCGGAATGGCAGAAATCGGAATTTTGCTGGGTTACAAGAGTTGATGTGAGATTGATGATGACATAAATAGTCTGCTTCTTGCTATTGCGCATTCAGATTGCTGTATTTTCATTATTCATCTCTTACTTTGATTTTCCTAGCACAGTACAGCAGCCTTACAAACATCATAAACTTGTCTTTGCAGAAATGAAAAGGCTGAGAATGAAGATGTTTATTTACATCACTGACATTTAAACACCCGTTCTCTTCAGTGCTGTGGTTTCTGCCTATGCAAATCTTTTTTGCAGCTTGTGAAGCCTGAGGAGATGTTCTTTAGAAGCTTGATTAAAGTCTCAGCTGGAATAAAATATTTAGCAAAAAGATGTTTCCATACTCCTCAATTACTCCTTAATGAATCGTCTTTGTCAGCCTGCTAGGAGACATCCTGTTTCATTCCAGGTCTGCTCTTAATTTGTCCCTTTTGGCTTCGTATAATGTGTGTAAATTCACTGTTGCTTGTATAATCCAATCGTTACAAAAAGAATAAGAACCTTGCTGCTACTGGTAGTATTTTGTTTGCAGAGATAAAGGAAAGAGGTTATCGCTCACGCTGCCTTGGAGAGCCCGTAGCAAAGGGCGTGCTGGCGGGGCAGCAGCTTGGGGAGCTGCCCTGTGCCGCTGCGGTGCGCAAGCCGGGGCGGAGGTGGTCCTGCCCTGAGAGGGGCCATCAAAAAGGTATAGAACACGAGGGAAGAGATCAATACTGGATTCCAAGTATTGCCAGAACAGCGCAGTAAAGTTTAAGAGGCATGTCTTACTGTGAAGGTAAAATCACTAGGGGTGTGAGGAATGTAATGAGGGATAAAATTTATGTAATTTATAGAATTATTTTTAAAGCCATGCATTTGCCCGGTCACAAAACTATTTTAACTGTGGTGACGTAAGGTGTGATTAATGAAATGACATTGGGAGCAGAGGTAGAGATCTGCAGAGTGTGCATTTTCCTGCTCTGATGTAATGATGCTGAAGCAATGGAGCAACAGGCTTTAACCCTGACAGCGCCGCTGGCTGCCCAACAGCCAGGCACGCCTGAGCCGGGAAAGGTGATGGGGTTTGCTGGCATTACTGAGTTACCCAGGTCAGTGAGGGGGAAAGCTGACTGCAAAGAAATGCAGAAGGTCCTCCTAATGCCAAATGAGTAGGTGATGAAAGGGCAGATGAAATTCAGTGTGAAGAAATGTAAAGTCAGCGTAAAAGGGGAAGGAAAGCCAGTCTGACCTGCAGAAATATATTGATGGGATGTAGGCTGGCTCGCTCAACCAAAGGAGCAGATCTCAGGGCTACAATAGATGGTTTGACAAAAGTGTCAGGGCTCAGAGGCACTCACAAAACATGCAGAGGATTAGGAGCAGGAAAGTTAGGAAAGGAAAAGAACACAGGAAACATGGTTATGCCATCGATGCATCCTGGATATTCCTGTAGTAAATAAGAGACTCTGGAAGTATCAAAGGCATGGAGGAGGCTGAGGGCAGCAGCTATGTACCTTTTGTCTATTTTTGAAGCAACATCTGAATAGGTGAAGGCTTTCCAGCCCTGAAGAGCGATGACGGCTGGAGAACACAAGAGGGGTCTATAAAATCGTCAGTCTCATGGAGATGACTGATAGGAAACAAGTGTTTGCTGTGGAACTGAGAGTTACCAAATAAAACCAGTTCTGGGCAAACTGGAGTGTGTTTCCAGAGCCGTGCACAGCCGTGGTGCTGGCGAGGGATGGAGCCCAAGAGGTTTTTAAAATCAAGCCCCGTGTCGTGCACTTGGTCGTTGCTAGGGCCTCAAACCTTCCAGCCCCTGAGTAGGTGTGTAATTTATTTTCCTCTTAAATTTTTTAGCTTTAAGAGGCATGAATCATTCGTTTCCATTTACCGAAGGAGTTTTGCTCCTGGGTTTTCTTTCTGTGGATGTTTGCAGCGGTTCCCTCCAGTGAGTGGGATGCTGTTAGTGCCGTGTTCAGGGGCAAGATGCTGGTAAGGGAAGCTGAGAAAAGTGATGAATTTCGGGTTTGTAAACCACAGAAAGAAGTCTCACGCGTTGATGAGAATGATAGGGTCCGTACCAGCAGAATGAGAACGAGAGCGTTAAGAAAATGAGGTTTGAGATGGAACGATATGTTGTAAGTGGGTGCGGCAGGAGTGATGCTTGCTGGAACTTAGTTGCAGTTTCTTTCCTCATGGTTTCTTGACTGTGCAGAAATATTGAACGTAACTAAAGGATGTGGCAACCCCTCATATCTTCCTGTGCTCGATGTCTTCTCTTTGTGTTTGCCCGGGAGGGCTCATCTCTATACAGACGTAGCTGTGTGCGTGCTGTGCCCCCAGCTCAGGACGGTGAACCAAAGGGAGAAAAAGGATAAAGAACAAATATCACATGTCTGACATATTGCCAAAACTAGAGGTTGATAATTTAATCTGCTGCCTGACAGCTTGATAGTCTACCAAAAAAAAATTCCCACTTTTTTCTACACACAACCAGCAGAGCCTGTTGCCACGGATGCTGGGGAAGCTGAAGAAATAAATAAGCTCGCTGTAGTTATTAAATATGATGGCTGGCATTCAAGCCTAGGTCAAACATCTCATTTCTCAGGTTCAGTACTGTAATATCTCCAGTTATTTCTGATTTATGCAGCTGTCATAAACACAGAGACGCTCACAAACCTTTGAGGAAAGCCACAGAGATTTCTCTGAGCTGAAGCTTTCTGATGGAACACCAGATCCCTCTATGTGCTTCTCCTGGAAATATTTTGTCATCTTACACCTAAGCTCCCACCATCACATTGCCATCTGTGCACATCCCCTGGGTAGAGCCGATTGATTTGCTGCGAACAACGCGCCGCTGATCCCCTGATGCTTATCTGCAGCGGGGCTGGGGGCGGGCGGCGGGTGCTGCTCTCGGTCCCTGCTCTCTGTGCTGGGTGACCGGTCACCTAAGCAACAGCCTTCCTCCAGTTAACCTGGAAACGGCTGCTCTTGCACAAAATGGAGCAGCAGGTCTGGAAACAGTGGCATTGGAGTGTGCTGTCCCCCCTGCAAAGAGCCGGTACCGTGCGGGCTGTGCCCAGGACCCAGCCCCATCACTCCATCCTCGGCTGAAAGCAGAGTTCTGGACGAGTGAACAAAGATTTCCAGACACAGGCTCCTTTCTGCCTTAAAACAGAATATAAAACATGTTGCTGATGTTGTGCATTCGATCCTGCCTGTCCCCCCTTACATGGATTTCTTTACAATTTCTGGTCACGCAAAGAGCTGCATCATTTGCAGGCAGGGTTCAGAGGAATGCGGCTCTGCTGCTGAGGAGCAGCTGGAGGACACGCTTAAATAAAACAGAAATCCTCCTCACAAGCTGTTTCATGTTATCACCAAGGTTTAGAGCTGGAGCTCCATCTTTTCTGACCTCCGTGACCCAGTTGGCAAGCGATGACAGGTTCCTCTGAGCTTGGACCCAGGTTCTTTTCGTATTTCTGAAACTTCTGGAGCATCCCTCCCTCCTCGTGGACGTGACTAAGTACAAAGGGAATTTAATCTCCTCCTTTCGCAGCTCCAGTCTCCCAGGGTCTGACTTTCTTGCTTTCTTTGTAGACTGGGTCTGCAGTCTCCCTGCAAAAGGGAAACTTCTCTGCACACTGGGACTGCCCCTAAATTCACCCCATAATCACTCAGACCTGCCTAAGCCTGGAAAATCCTTGTAGCTGTGACAGAACATGACACAAATCCCTGGCTGTGAGCACCGAAGCATTATTTCTGCTCGTGGGAGGGGTGTAGGTCCCTGTTGCTGCTTCCCCACTTCCAGGTGCTGTTAGCAGGGAAATGGGATTTTCAGAGACTCAGGGGGACAATCTGCACCAGCCCCAGCAGGATGCTGAAGGATGATGCTGAGGATAGCATCTGAGGTTCTTGGCAGGTTCTTGCTTTCCAGTCCCAGTGTGTCCTCCTCGTTCCTCGCTGTTTGCTCTAACGCTGCACTTGTGGCAAACAAAGTCACTCGCTCTGCTATCAGACACGATACACGACAGAGGTTCCCTGAGGTCTCTTTATTTGCTTCAAACTCCCTCGCCTGCTAATGTTTAAGAAGGTTTTTTTGTTTAGAGGTAGTTTTGTAATTTCATTTCCCTTTTCAGGGCCCCCAGCCTGTATGTGCCTGACCTCATGTTTCTATTATTGAACATTTATGGGATGCACAAAGACATTTTCCAAGGGGCTGGATTAGACAAGATGTTAACACAGGTATTGCTTCACGTTCTCCAAGCTGGGTGTTAAACCACCGAAGCAGCTCCGCATGGGTGCAGCTCTTAGAGTTATGCTTCTGAAAGAAAATAATAGTGAAGAAATTACTGCACTCCAGATGAAGGATGAGGAAAGGGATGTCCTGGTAAAGGAGTTGGGAGTTAAGCAAAACAAAGCATTGAGATGAAGCCATCCCACAGAATTAAGGCAACAAGGGGAGTGAAAATACATTCCCACTTTAACAGCCTGTACATTTTTTTTTCAGACTGATTTGAAAAAAATGGAGTTCAATGGACTCCTGCAGACTGAGTAATTCAACACAGGCTGCTGCTGTCACTTGCTCCAAATCCTGCACAGGACTTGGGAGGATGAGAAAGCAAGGAAGGGTGTGCAATAGATCACTTGGGATATTTTGCATACGTATAAGCAAAAAAAAGCTGGATGGAGAGGAGCATGGCTGAGAGCACTCCTAAAGAATTGGTTAAGGAGCACATGCTTATAAAACTCATCCTCCTTGTGTCGTTAGCCAGCACGCAAGGGGGGAGCAGTGCCAGCGCTCCCCGTTGCAGGCGGGTGTGCAAACTGGAGCCCAAAGCTGTGTTTGCACAGCGGTGGAGGCACAGCGTGCTTTTAGCGCTCTGCAGTTTTTCAAGCCTTCCTTCCTAAAACGTTTATGTTCCCAGAAAAGCCAATAAATATCCTCACGCTTGATCTTTACCAAATTACAGCTGAGGATGGATTTCAAGTGTTTTGCTGCTTGCAAACACTTTCGCACAACTCTCACTTCAGTATTGCAGGGCTCTTAATGAAGCATAATGACTGCATTCAGGCTTTTTTGGGAAGGCTTTTGTGGTCCTGCTGCCAACCATAATTGACAGCCATTTGAAATGCATGAGCTCAGTCAATGCTGCGATTACATTTTTTTGAAGAAACTGTCCAAACAGGCTGTGGCAGAGGCAGTTTCCTCCTACATTGTGCTGCTGCTGCCCGTCTTTGTGCAATAACCGGCGGGCGCAGAGGCTCTGCTCGGGGTATGGCTCGGTGACAGGCTACACAAGGAGCTGTTTTGACAGCTTTGCAGCTGCCACCGGCCCGCTGTGGTCGGGCTGCTGATGGGCTGTCTAGACAAGCACGCCTTCGAGGAAGCCATTTTCTGCTGGTTCATATTGGATTATGAGACGGGCTTTTTCATCTGTAATGTCAACATGCCCCTGGAAAAAAAAAAAATTCTGCTGTGGTGTTTCTTGTATGAAAGCCCCTTTTTTGAAGGGGTGATTTGATTCGTGTATTTCCATTCCCCACTACGGATCTATTTTCAGCTTTCCCTTTTGGGCATTAGGTTTCCTGCAAAAAAAGGGTGAGGTGAAAATGCTGAGCCCCTCAGAAAGTGCTCGGATTTAGCAAAGAGCCACAGCTGTGCAAACACGAGGCCTCGCATGGAACAAGTGAACCCAAATCCACCTGGTTTGGTCGCTTCTGCTCAATCTCTCCAACCCAGGCTCTCCCTGAAGGCAGGAGAAGGTTGGGCTTGGTCTGAAAGGACTATGGCCATGGCTAATGCTTCCAACTAGCGTGAAAACATGGATTGATTTCCTTGTGACTGAAGCAATACATCCCAGTGATGAGGAGAGAGCCCTGTTCAAGAGACAAGGTTTTGCCCAGGGATCAGAATCCTGGGGAGACCTTTGAGCACCTTCCAGTGCGGAACGGGGGCTACAGGAGAGATGGGGAGGGACAGGACAAGGGGTGATGGTTTGAAGCTGAAAGAGGGGAGATGGAGATGAGATGTGAGGAAGAAATGTTTTCCTGTGTGGGGGGTGAGGCAGTGGCCCAGGGTGCCCAGAGAAGCTGTGGATGCCCCATCCCTGGAGGGGTTCAAGGCCAGGCTGGATGAGGCTTTGGGCAACCTGGGCTGGTGGGAGGTGTCCCTGCCCATGGCAGGGGTGGAACTGGATGAGATTTAAGGACCCTTCCAACCCAAACCAGTCTGTGATGCTATGACTTCACTGCTGGCTCCTAGTTGACTGCTCTGGTTCATTCATCTACTCCGTGCTTACGCTCTCCTGGCCCCCCTCTTGCCATGGGCACGCGCCCCTCCAGACAGCTCTGGAGGTGTGGTGTTGCTGGGGGTTTGCTTTGCACAACGGTACCAGCTGTGCGTGGAGAGGGCAGAGAGAAATTAATTTTAAAAGAAGCCCAAGGGACTTCACGGGGAGTTGGAGACAACTCCTCCCGTTGCATCTCTGCCTTTCCCCTTTCCCTGCTCTCATGTCCTTCGCTGGCCAGCACCAGCATGATCCTGTCTCTAGATGGGATCAGTGGTACAATATATCCCAGGCTTCAGTGAGATTCCCTTTGTTCGTCCAGTCTAGAATACAAAAAGAAATTCTGTGAGATAGCTATAAATCCAAACATAAATACTTTTGTTGAGCAAGAAAAAGAAACTCAGGTTATGAAGAATCAGGACTTAAAATTAAAAAAGACTGCTGTGTCACCGAAGGACAAGAGGATATTTTGTTAGCTTTGTAATATACAGCTCAGAAATTGCTGTGAGGATTGAAACGCAGCACAGCAGCAGAACCGCTGCCGGTGTTTTTCATAAAAACAAGGTGTAGTTATTGAGTTATTATGTCTTCTTTGAAAGGTCTTTTAAAATATTTGCTATTTAGTCCTACCTGTAGAACTGAGTGTGGTCATTAAGCATGTCTAAATATTTGTTCCATTAGATGACTGTGTTTGCATCGACTAAAACCAGAAACAAAAATTATTCCTTTCTTGCTCGTTTGATAGGAGGCTCGGTCCCTTGCGATGGGGTGTTTGGTAGATTTTGGGTGGCTAGAGAGTGGAGTGAATGGTTGGACCTGATGGTCTTAAAGGTCTTTTCCAACCTAAAGGATTCCATGGGTCTTACAGAGCTTACTGGAAAGCCCTGGGTTTAGACCAGTCACCTTCTGTTTTTTTTTTTTATTTTTCCAGTGGATGGTCCATCAAGAGGTTGTGATGGACCACTGAGCATAGTTTTGCTGTCTTTAGTTACCTCTCATGGTCCCCTGCAGAGTCACTCCTGTGGCAAAAAGGGTTCACAGGTGGCAGCTACAAAGCTGTGGGTGCTCTGGGCGTTTCTGAAGAATGCAATAGAAAATCGTATGCCTTTGATAAAGCAGTGAGCTCTATAAATTTATACGGCTTTTAAATAAACTGCTGCAGAAGCCCATTACTTAAGTGTATTGAATTTCATCAGACTTCCTCACAAGACCTTCTCCACCTGGCAGCCATCCGGAGCAGAGCTGCCGCAGTCGCCGCTGGGGTGGGGTGTGCAGGCGCAGGGATGCCAGCACGGCACCGGCTGCTGCGGCATGTCCCCAGCAAAAACCGGGGCTGCCGGGGGACACGCTGCATCCCCCTGCTCTGAGCATCCCTGACCCCCAGCAGAGCCCTCCCGTCCCCAACACCGGCCACTGCCTGTGCTGTTATCCAGCCTCCCCGCTCAGCATGGGCCAGTTTATCTGTTCCTGAGCATCTACAAGGAAGGATTTAACCCCCCAAAATAAGAGTAATGGAAAATCAAAGCGAGGAAATAAGCAGGGAAATGAAGCGTGCGGCGTTCTGTCAACAGCAGCGACGCTCTGCGCAGGGAAATTAACTCCCCAAGTGTACCTGCCCTTTGTGTCTGATTTTAATCCCATGTCTTCCCATCAGTTTTAATAAGTGGATTTATATTGGACACCAAATGTTAAAATTACTTAAACTTGAAACGCCTGCCTACGAAATGAGTCGGAATAGATTCTCTGTGGAAGTTACTGCGCTGCCAATAAGGATTAATTAAAACTCAAATGTTCTTCATTGTGTGCTAATTGAGGAATTGTTATGCAGTCAACCTTCTTGATTTTTCTCTGTATTAAATAATCACAGAAGTATTTCACCTAGTCTCACTGTTTACTTAACCAATCAATTAAGGGGAGGGATATTCTGCATTTATTAGTATTTTAATTGGAGAATTTTATTCCCGATGGCCTAGACATCTACATATGTTCAGGTTTTGTGTTTAGCTTTTTTATCTTTTAAATGACCAATGTTCCTGATTGTAGACACTACAGACTAAAAAAAAATAATCTTTCAAGTACTCTGTGCAATTGAACTTCATTAGAGCCTGAGAAGCAGGGGCCAGGCTTTAATCTCAGCTGCACTCTCCTTGGTCTAACGTACTTCCCCTGCTATAATAACGGATTTCCTTTGAGTTAATACCGGTACCGAGATGCAAACCTGGCCTCTGTGATTTCACTGGTTATAGTGTGGGTTGTATAATGGTGTTTAGCAGTTCTCAGTTCAAAACGTTGTATTTTACGGTTGCTGGTTTGTGAAAGTTCACTTTACAACATTTTCACGGGTGAGCAGGTGCCCCAACATTTAAATCTCCACAAAAAGAATGTCCTCTTGTAGGAAAAATCTCACTTCATGAGGACAAAATTCCCGTGTATTTCTGTGCGTGCCGCTTTTTCCCTACACCACCACGCTCTAGACTACGTTATCACTTCATTAGAAAAAATACAAACTTTGGATTCCCGCGCTGCACAAGCATACGAGAGCAGGGTTGTATGTGCTCTTCCCGCGAACTGTTTCAAAGCCAAGCTGAAAAAAAAATAGAGCAGGGAGGGATATTTGTACACAACTTCCCCGAGGCACTGGAGGGATGCTGGAGCACAGGCACCATCCTAACGAGCGCTCCTATGGGATTTTCGGGCTTGTAGGTGTTATACTTAATTTTTACACCTGCAAGTAGGAAAGGAAAAAAAGGAGTAAAATTCCAGCCTTCTAAAGATATATTTCCTCTGACCACATAACTGCAAAATAGTTACGAAAATAGAAACGAAATGGAAGTACTTCAGTGTTTTTCTCATGTCTGCTTTTCTTCCCTGCACCCTGTTGTGCCTCAGAAGGCAACAAGCACCAACGCAGCGTCCATGCTGACAGTCGATACTCTTTGTGCTCCATTTTTTTATTTCCTTCTTTAGTATTCTACAGGAACCCCACAAATGTGTTTTTTCCTCCTGACTTTACCAAGCTTTTTTATTTCATTGGGAAGGTTGAGGCAGAGATTACTCCAGGTGAAGACAGACCTTATCTTGCACAGCATAATATGAAAACCACAGAAACATGCCCAATATCCTTCTGTTTCTCCGTACCAACGCTGAGTGATTTATGGCCGCAATTTCCCTGGCAAGTAAAGTGGCTTTAGATTAAAAACCTGGCAAAACAAATATATTTTTTTCTGTAAATTTAAAGGTTTTCTGGATGAATGTAAATTATTTTTGAAGTCCTTATTCCACTCCCAGTCCCTGATTTAGCGATGTAATTAGTATCCAGTTACATGAAGAAAGATGAACAAGCTGCCCCCAGCCAGTGAAGCGCTTAGGTACCTTTAAATCCCGTTGGGTTTAATGGGATGTGAAGATTTGGTTGAAGTCAGGTCACTGCGCTAAACATAGAAAGTGTGATTAGCAGACAGGTTCTTGGTGATGTACTCAGATGGGTTGATATAACTAATGGTGGAATTTCGCACTTCACCCTACCTGGGCTGTTAGCGCATCCTTTTAACATTGTCAGCTGAGCTTAATCTTTGTCGTTAGTTTGTCTTTATTACTCTTGATCAATGATTTCCTCTGTGCCTGCCCATTTATTTATTTTTAAATTACATTAAACGTTTTCCAAATAACCACAGTGGCGATGCATCAGAACGCTCGGCAAAGCCAAGGGGTTCGTGCTGTGCAGGAAAAACCAGAGGCTGTACCGGTGCCGTCACGAGTTCCAGCCCCACGGTGTCCGTGTGCCGGCACCGACGGCAGGGATCACGCTTCAGTCCTCGCAGAGGTACTGAAGCGGTTCCAGACGGTAATTAACCTAATGAACGCTGAGGGAAGCTGAAGTCAGACAAGACCTGGGTGATGGAAGATTAAGGAAGTGGAGACCAGAGAGCAGATCATGGCAAAATTCTGGAGGAGTTTTCTCCGCTCTGCTGTTCATGACGCCATGGGGAGCCATAGAGACCTCTGCTAATAACAGTTGTCCCTGAATACTGGCAAATAACCAGAACTGACAATTAGGGTGAATCACAATTTGTGCTTTTAAAAGAAAGAAAAAAAAATCCGATTATATCCATCTACCACTGTGCATCCATCCAAATCTTCTTGAAGAAGTCCACCATTAACCACTTTCCCTAAGAAAGCCCTCTTCTATGGAAGCACCCTCGAAACAAGGGCAAGTTTTGGGTCCATCAACCTTGACGATGTCCTCTGACATTATTAGCTAAATTCATCAGCTATTAGTGACTGCAAGATATATAGGATATACTCTGGGTAGCACTTGGAAAGACTTTCGGTTCACTTTTATCTCTATTTATTCATTCAGACTAAATGGAGTTATTAAAGGTCATGACTTAATTTCCAAAGTATCAGGTGAAAATGCTTTTCAATTTAAAAGATAGAGGACACTGCTTGCAATAAAATTTAATACCATCTTGAACCGCTTCTTTGATTTTAAAAGATATTTCCTAAAAGTTTGACTTTCATTAACTAAATCCAGGTGGGGGCTGGAGCCGTGGAAAACGGCACACGGTGCTCAGCAGAGAGTTGTTGACTCCAGTAATGAATTTTGGGACTTGGGGTTTTCAGAGAACAGCAACAAGATTTCTTGTCCTCCTCGGCACTGAGTAAGGTGGAAAACCTGAAATATAATAACTACCCCGTGCAGAGGGGTTTTACAATAAAGCTCACGCTTTCATCTGATGATCTGAGACTTACCTGCAAAACACGAGTGAGTCAGTCACGACTGGAGAAGAAGTTTTCTCTGCTCTTGTGTTCCTTAAGGGGCATCTGCGCTGGCTGCCTTTTATCCCTATATGTCATTGTCACAGCGCTTTGAGATGGACATTGCGACACAAATCACAGATTCTGCTATATTAAAATTGTATCTGATGTTTTTTTTTCTCAAGGGACTGTGGAAGATCTCCCATTTGATTTGGATTCCTCCCCCGTTCAGGCAGTGATATAGCACAGGGCAATTTAGATCACAAGATCCCCGACCCGTAGGCAGCCTCCTGTGACCGCAGAAATTCGCCTGCCTCTCTCGGTAGCTGCAAAACCAGCGTTTCTGCTCCTGTGAACAATTCCTTTGAGAACGACCAGGCGTCTGAGCCAGGCCAGATGTGGTGTGCGTTGTATCAGATTGGAATAAAAAGGTGCTTTTAACAGAAAGCAGGTACGCACAGGACGAGCGTGATGCTGGAATAACGCGGGGGCCCCTGTGTGAGCTGTTATCCAGCCGTTCGGAGCTCTGTGCGCCTTCACCGGCGCTGTGTGTATACAAACATTGCAGTGACCAAACCCTGTAATAAAGAAACCAAGCCGTGATCAATCAGATGTGCTTCCTGGAGTTCACTCTCGTTATTCCCCTTGGGGAAGCTTCACAGTTGTAGGAGTGAGGAATTAGTTTGTGAAGATGGCTGTGGTCTTAGGACATGTCCAGGCATCGGGAACGTGACGATAGCAACTGAAAAGAATTTCCTCCGAGGTCCAGTCTGACGATGTTATAAATGCCGTAAGATGATGTAAATAAGAATTAATTAAAAGTAGCGGTCAGAGCTTGTCCTGTGGCTTAGAGCAGGACCAGCACAGCTGCAGCAATCGGAGCTATGTCAAAATATTTGCTTTTCGTTGTTTGTTTGTGAGGTGCGTGGTTTGGCCCAAGGACCCTGTGGGTTTTCCCCTCCCTGGTGCATTTCTCCTGCTGCAGCCGCGGGGCTGTGGAGGCAGATCCCAAACCTCTTCCTTCCTGCTACAGCGCTGGGCAGAAACGGTCTGTGAGCCCCGGCTCACCCTCGCCCTTCGGAATGGGAATGGGAATGGGAGCTGCCAGCTGGCTACTGGGGAACAGCGGGACACCCAGAAGCAGAACAGGAGGGAAGCAGTTGAGTCTGTGCGTCGGTACCTCCGCACGCAGAGCTGCAGGGGACTGCCCCTAGAGCTGCCGTTCTCTGTGGCTTGGAATGGATAATGTCTGATTTGATAACAATTTCTGGTTTTCTTAGGAGATGGCAAAGTGACTTATAAACATGGGGATCGTGGTTTTGATGGGAGCAGCTGGTGCCCAGTGCAGTGAAATGCCGTGTCTGAAGTTGCTCTGCATATCCATCGCAGAGCCTGGAATACCATCTGTGGCATTCCAAGTGTTACAATGATAATTTCTTTGCAGAGATCCCCAAGGGATTATTGCAAGTCTGACAGAGGCGCTGAATCTGCTCGTGCCGTGGCACCGCGGTCGCGCAAGAGCCCTGCAGAGCTGCTGGCAGAGCACCCACTGGGCAGAGGGTGCGTTCGGCTCCTCACCCTGCGATGTCCGTGTTGGCTGACCAAGAGTCACAGAAATGAATTTTGCAGAATTTTCTCCTAATGCAACCTGGCTAGTGGGATGTTATAAATGTTTTGTTTCCTCTGATACAGGTGTCCCAATCCATAGCATTTTCATTGGTCAAAGTTGGTAAAAAATTAACAACAGCCTTGCAAAGGGGTCCTGCTGATGGTGTGTTACCAGGTGCTGATGAAACCAGCTCCCTCTGTCAGGAAGAGATGATTGAAAGTCCAGTAACATCCACTGATGTTAGCCAGGAAATAAAAGTGTTGTCTTCCTGCTGTAAGTGAGAAGAGAGAAGTTATGAATATGTGCAATATTTTTTTTAGTAATTTTTTAAAGAAGAATATAAAACAATGTCTGTTTTATTTTTGCGTTTCAAACTCTCTGGAAGAGTAGAGCAGACAGTAACGTGTGTTGCACAATGAATTAAAAAGAAAATCAGGAATAATTGACTGTTACCTCAGGAAAGGGTAGGAGCTTCTTTTACTGCACAAAAAAAGTTTAGACTGAACTTGCCATTTGGGGATTTTTTGCTTTTGGTGAGACTTTATGGAGTAATTGTTGCAAATGCAGTCAAGGCACTAATCCATCCAACGCTCTGAGGTCAAAATGCTTCATCAGATTAAGGGATTAGAAGACTTCTAGAAGATTGCTTAAGGTCATTTCGAAGTTTGAGTGGTTAGATTTCCTTTTAGCGGTTGCTGAAATGAACAAACAGGTGATTGTCCTCGCGCAGCAGCCCAGCATACTGAACAATATCCGCTTTAAAGTATTTCCTCTGCCCTGCAAAGTAGTTCTTCAGGGCTGGGGAGGCAGAGAGCTGCTTTATACCTGCTGCAAATCCGCAGCTGATGTTGGGGATGCCAGCGGAGGGCGGCGCACGCGGCGTCACACCGGGAATTGCAGCCAAGTAGAGGAAGGGCCAACGGGAAGGATCGCTGCTGGATTCCGTCCTGGACCGAACGAGCTGCGCTCGGTCCCAGCTCTGTGCAGGGTTTTCCCTAACAGAGGATGCTGTGTGCGAGGCAGGGTCAGATAAACCCGTGGTAGGAGAGGTGGGGGACCCTCAGACCTCAGGATAACCGACTTCTCTTTATTTAGGGATCATCACGTTTTGATTCCTGCTTTCAGATGGCCATAAATACACGTAGTCACTAATTAAACAGATGCATGAAAGATGTGTTGGAAAACATCCGTCTGTTTGCCAACGGGAGGTGGGAGATTACGGCGAGCGTGTGAATGTGTTTTCCTGGGAGTTCCCGGGTCAGTGGTGATTTTTTCTGTGTGTTCCCATTAACTGACTGGTTTGTGCAGGTTGGAAGGGAAACACCCAGAGAAGAATGGTGTGAGATGATCCCGAGAGCTGTGCTCTGGGTGTGCGTCCCAAACGAGCTGGTTTTTCATAAAAAAATACATTGAAAATTATTCAGGTGCCTTTAGGAATTATCATTATTAATTATCCCTGCCCACAGCAGGGGGTTGGAACTAGATGATCTTTAAGGTCCCTTCCAACCCAACCCATTCTGTGACGATGATGGTAAGGACTGTCTCTGGTGTGAACGGTGCCTTTGTCCGCCGGAGGTGTCCCGCTGCCCCAGCGCCGCCGTGCTGGTTGCTAATCAGGCGCAGGTCGTTAGTATGGAGAGTTGAGCTCATGGCTGGAAGGGGTCCAGAGGCAGCGGCTCAGAAACCACCGGCAGCGAGGCCCCCCCGTGCTCAGGGCTGTGGGATGACCGAGGACCAAGGACCCCACCGGCGTGTCGGCCAGCGGCACGCGGGGGTGCTGGTTGTGTTTTCACCTTTGCAAATCTCCCACAGCATCTCTACAGGAACTTTGCAAATTGGTTCAGCTTTGCCCGAACAAGTGAAAAAAATCCTCTGAGCATGTGAGCAAACCGATTAAATCATCTCCGCAGAGTTCGTCCCGCGGTCACCGGGACAATGACTGATTGCTGGTGCTTCAGCGGTGCCTGGAGTGGCTGAGCTGGGCTCTGTCCCACCAAACACACTAAAAAAGCGGTGCAAAGTCCTGGTTAACATCTCAGGGCTTTGCTGGGGTACCAAACCCCCGGGGAGGGAGGAGGGTGAGGGGCTCGGCAGCCCCGGAGGGACCGGCCACGGATTCACTCAGCCATCAGAGGTTCTTCAGGTCCCACATGCAACCTGGTTTAATGATCATTTTATTCTTTAGTTATTTCCATCCACCTGAGGTGCATACAAAAGCAGAGCTGTCAAACTGCAAACATTTTTGCTGCTAGCTGTGGGAGAGAATCACCCCTTTTCCAGGCAGCAAAGCCACTCTCGGGAGCTCAGGGAGAAAAGTGACAGCTGAGCAGGAGGAACCAGGCAGAGTTTGAGCCTGAAATCAGAGGAGACTCAGCATCAGCCTGCTTCAACTGTGTCAGAGTGGGAGTCTGGATTTATAACACCCTTGTAAGTACCACTTAGCATTTAAATTTAGGATTTTCTCCGTGGGCGATGCTAAAGACGACAAGTGTCTGCAGAGCCGGCGGTGTGACAGGGAACGCGACCTTTTGGCAAGGCATTAGCAGCCTGCTGTCAGGTTCTCCTGCCTCCTTGCTGCAAACCTCACCAGAACAAAGCGGCTCGTGGCGATTGGAGGTGGGAGGCATCGCTCGTGCTGCAGGGAGGGGAGACCCAGAGCGCCGGCTTTGCACCGGCGAATTTAACCTTAAAAAGTGGCTGCTGAGAAACAACCGCAATGCATGAGACACCATTGCTGGGCGCGGTGGATTCGGTATGCTCCAGGTTTCGTCGTCTTTACTGTGAAATGTGTCACTCAAAGCGCACGCGGCAAACCCGCTGGCTGCTCTGAGCATCCTCAGCGCGTGCGTGCAGGCTTCCTGGGACTTTTCATGGTTTTTGACTGGTGCCGCGTGGCTGCACCAGGAAACCCCCACCACAGGAGGTGCTTTCACCCTGGGGTAATGTACATCGTTTCCAAAGCAGTGTTTCCTTCGGTTGCTCACCCAATTTCACTAGAGAAGCAGTATTTATTTTAGATATCTCAGACTTTGATTTCATTTGGTTCTGATTCTAATTAGCTAATTACGCTGTTTAACTGTGACCTCAGTATCTGAGAAGCAAAATAGCAAAAATGTTAATTAGCTAACTGCAGTACATAACTACTTTTCTTCTACATGGAGGGGATAATTGGCCATGCATCGCCTAATATGATTCGTTTGGTAGTTAATTACTTCACTCACTGGATGAGCAAATGCTTGTAAGAAATTACGTCGCCATTCCTCGGGGAAAGCGTGCACACATGAACATCTTCCCCTTATTTTTACCACGTGCCTTTGTGAGCTGGCAATGTGCATCATGCCCATGGCAAACACCTTGTGCTGTCAATGGGAACATCCCAGTGCCCCCATCGTGCCAGTTTCCAGCCTGGGGAAGCTTCAGCGCCTGTTCTTCATCGGCCACTTAAAATCTTTCAGGCGATGGCCAGTAGCTTCTGAGGACCTCAGCCTGGAAGGACCAGCCTGGCCGCTCCTACAGCAGCACCGCAAACTCCTTCAGCGTGAGTCCTGCTGTCTTCCTGATGCTGTGTCTTTAACAGCTTCGCTCTCATTGATTTTTCAGTCTCTTTATTGGTTTATTTTTGTATCCCAGGAGTGCTCAATGAAAACAGCCCAAGAGAAAACCACAGCGTGCACGGCCAGTCCTTTATTTGGGGGTGTTAGTGCAGGGTCCACCGCGATCCCTTAAAAACAAGCCGAAGGGGGAGCAGCACAGAAGGAAAGCAGTGGTGGGGTTCCTGCGCTCTGTCATACAGCAGCAGAGGGACAGGGGAAAGGCGACTGTGAGATGTGACGTTGCTGTGCCGCTGCTCTCGCAGCAGTTTACCTCGGTGACTTTCCTTTGGCATGCTCTGCTGGGGCTTTGGAGCGGAGACCTCAGAATAAAATAAAAAAAAAAAAGAAAGAAAAAAGCCTTGTCAAGCCTGAGAAATGCTATGCTTTGCTAACACAAAATCAGAGATTATCGAAAGAACTTGATGCTTCTGGAGAGCAGTGTGTCCGGAGCAGGGGTGGGTGCGGGATGCAGGGACGGGCGCTGCCCCGGGGCATCACTTTGTTCCTCCGCGCGGGCAGGGGAACCCTCACGCAGTGTGGCTGAGTGCTGACAAGACACTTTGGGTGTCAAAAGGGCTCCCAGGCTGCCAAGGCAGACAGGCGTTTGCATACAGCCACTGAAAAATGTTTCTGCTCCGTGTGCTTTTCCGAGCAGAGCCGTGCTCATGCAAGTGCTCGCGGAGACCAGGGGCAGGGTGTCACCTACAGCAGGGACAAAGCATTATAGCGTGTGCTCACACACATGTTCATGACTGCTCATACGCCGTGGTGTTCATCCAGAGCCAATATCAGCAGCAGAGAACTGCGCTGCTTTTCTGTGCCGTGAGTTGCTGCTGTAGAACGCGTATTGACTTTGGCCGTGCTCATGCAAGTGCTCGCGGAGACCAGGGGCAGGGTGTCACCTACAGCAGGGACAAAGCATTATAGCGTGTGCTCACACACATGTTCATGACTGCTCATACGCCGTGGTGTTCATCCAGAGCCAATATCAGCAGCAGAGAACTGCGCTGCTTTTCTGTGCCGTGAGTTGCTGCTGTAGAACGCGTATTGACTTTGCAAGTCGATAGATCTGAATAATTGATTTGAACAGAAGTCACTGTTTGCATGCTTCTTCTTTTTTTTTAATCTGAGAAATGAAAAGCTGCTGACTTTCTGAATAATTGGGTCCACAGATTTTTGCTGGGCAAGTGGGCTACATGGCTGTTTGTTTCACTGCTGATACACGAGTTCCCAGGAGCCAAACGGGCTTCTAAATCCATCTGGAGATGCCTACAGCCAGAAGAAACGGCTTACTTGTGTTCCTCCTCATCATTTAACCTCTTTTCACTTTAGTTTGATTTTATTGGGCTTTCTGTTTCCTTTTTCATTTCAACATCCCAGAAAAAGTGTGCAGTGCAGTTACTGTGCTGAAGGATACCTATTTATAGATGTATGAGCTTTGTCATTTAACATACGAAGCAAAAGGATGTGTGTTTTCCCGTGCCCGGTACTGAATTGGTGTTTTCTCCAAACTCGCTGCAGTTGCCTCAGTAAAACTGGAGGGTGCTCAGTCAGGTGCTCTGGGGAAGGAGCTGGACCAGGAACCTGTCTGCAGGGCAGAGCCCGGTGCCCTTTGCTGCTGGGGGACATTTGGAGCTGAGGTTGGTGCATCCATTAACCGTGGCGGCCGTGTGCCGGGGACCGGAGCAGCAAAGCCACCAGGTGTGTGTGCGTATGTGACACGGGTATTTAGTGTATTGCTGCCATGTCAGTGCCTTTCATTGCACAAAGGTACACACCCCAAGACTTCAGGAATTCCCACGGTTTCACTTACACGTGTACCTGTGTGTATGGGGAGGGAGCTGGGCTAACGCCCTGGTTCCAGGCGTGAAGGAAACGTGAGGTCCTCTGAAAAATGTTCTTCTGTTCCCTGTTTGTGTTACTGTCAAAAGTAAAATCGAGAGTGGCAAAGACCTCTTGAGCCTTGAAACAGAAGAAAAAATGAGAAAGGGACTGCCTCGTGGAAGGTAAGCAAGGTGGGATGGTTGGGAGGGGGAGAGGAGCTGTGTGCTGGGCGAGGGGAGGTATCACCGTGGGGCTGGGCTGTGGGGGATGGACGCAGACCAGGTGCTAACGCACGTTCATTTATGGGTTTTGGACAAAACCCAGAAAGGAAGAAAATTGCACAAGGGGTTGAAATGCCAAATAGGAAACAGTTTATGTCTGAAGTCTGAAAGCCTCCATGAGTGATACGGAGAGAGATGAGCACTGCCCCATCGAAATAAACCCTCCTGGACACGGAAGGAGGCTGAGGTCCCGCCCGGTCCCTGCAGCCAGCAATCCCGGCTCTGGGCAGAGCTGCGGGGATCTGGTCAGGGCTCAGGCTTTGCTGGTTTGCTCAGGTAAAGTGCCTGTCAGGATCCTCCCAGCTCTCCAGAAGAACTTGTGGCACGATGCTGATGACACCAGGGCACGATTCCATGTCTCCTACAGCCTCGGAGACAGGAAAAACCGCCCCAGGAGCACTTTTCCAATAGCGGCTCTGAGCCATAGCATGGCTTTGGGACAGCGTGACTTCATCCCGTGCTTCTGTCTGAGCACCAGGAACAGCCTCAAAAAGTATTATTTTAATTTAGCTCTCATTAGTGTGGTTACATAACGAAACATGTTCTATGGTAAAATAGCTCAGCGCTGGAGCAAGCCAGTTCGGCACGGGGGAGAACAAAGCCGGCATTCTGCGGCGGGTATGTCCGGCTGCTTGACATTAAACACAAACAGCTATTTTCCATCTCCGTGGAAAGGCTTCACATATAGTGGGGACTTCCAGCACTTACCGCTCCATTAATGTGGTCTGACCCGTAGGAAGTTATTACAGAGAGAGGGACCGCCCCCCCCCTTTGTTTTTTTTTTAAATACAGAGAAAGCCAGTCCTCTTGCAGATTTTAGCTTAAATTGGGTTATATTCCTCTTTTAACACGTGTTTAATTTCTCTTCACTGCTGGGACATTTAAAGCAGCGAATCTGCATGGGGTTAATGCCTCAGCACACTAAAAAAAGCAGAGGCTGGCAGGGAGGAGTGGGAGAAAGTAGATCAAGAGAGAGCGCTTTGTTCCAGTTCAAGGGCTTGAAGTAAGAGGGAGCGACTCGTGCTGTTACTGGAGACTGAAAGGATTTCGTTAAAGGGATCGGATCGGACATTGTTCATGTTTAAAATTTAATATCTTTGATGACCAACCCAATCATGTGATAAAGACCCTTTCCGCAGATAATTTCATGTGCAGGGACTTCATATGCACCATTTTATATGGTTGCAATAAAAAATACGGTTTTGAAAAATTAAAACTTTCTTGTAATACTGAGGATATTCCACAGTAGGAAATCGCTAAAATCTCAGTTCTCATTACTGGGGGCATCATTAGCAACCAATCACTCTGTATTTTGCAGATAGAGGTATTGAACATTGTCAGCTGAAATATTAATTAAATCCCCTCCTACTCTCCAGAATAAAACAGTGCTGGAGGTTGTTGGAGGATTCAAATTATTTTTTTGCTTCAGTTATGCTTGCAGCAGACACTGGAGATCTCCACTCCTGTTCAGCACAACATTGTCCTTTCTCTCCTCGTGGGGAGACACCAGGAAGGTGTCGGGAGAGCGGAGCGGGGAGAGGATTTTGCCTTCTGAGAAAGGCACGAAGAGACTTCAGGGACTCTCTAATATAGCAAGGGCTTTAGGGAATTGCTCCTGCCAGTGCTGGGGCAAAGGGAATGGCAGAAATCACACGGTTAGTGCCCGTCTCCCTGAGCAGAGAAGAAACGTGACACAGAGAAAAGGATGGGGGATGCGGCATCTGCAGTCACCAGAACTTTCTCAAGAGCCGCGCTTGGGTTTGCCTGTTGGTTCCTGGGGATGGGGAGCAGTCAGGGCTTGGCAGGTTCGCAGCGTTGTCTCATTTTCAATACTTCAGTGCTTTGTAATCTTGGCAAAAGGAAGGTGCTGAAGGGGGTCTGTTCCTGAGTTTCCAATTCTTGCCTTTCCAATGTTGATTAAACAAGAAAATCTCCTGCAAGCCTCTTCTTGTTGGATTCTTCAGTCCTGGTTCATGATCAAATAGGCTTTGGAGCAGGTCTGGATAAGCTCAGAGACTTAATCTGTCTGAAAGGTACAGATTGGGCAACGCGCTAGAGGTGAGGGATCGCTCTGCGCTGCGCGGGTGCCCTCCTGCCCTCCCAAGGGAACTCCGTCCCTTCCGAAGATTGCCGGGGACGCCGCTGTTCTGCAGCTTGTCGCCCGGTTTGCACAGCACGGCTCTACCTGGGGCTGTTGTTTGATGGAAACATCCCGCTTGCGTTTTCTGCCGCTAACACTTCAGTGGGATCAACATTATCGAGGCTAATTAGGATTCAGCAAGAACTGATTGTTCATTAGAGAGAGGGAAAAATGTTCCGCAGAGCCCTGGGTTGGGTAGAACTGTTGTTTCACATAATTAAGCAATTCCACACCTTGGCATTTTATCCCTCTTGTTATCGTTGCACTTTGTTAATAAGTTTTTAATTGCAAATCATCTCTATGACACAAATTATTCTGTGTTTACTAATCAGCAGAATTGCCGTGATCACCAGCCTGGGTGCCAAGTCCTTTGAAAATCCTGACTGCCAGCTTCTCTCTCTTAGATGGTTTGGCATTAAACCACCTTCAGGTTGCTTAAGATACATTGATTTCCAGCTTAAAGCATTATGGGCTGCACAGATCCTGGGTAGGGCTCCAGGAACAGGGAAGAATAGGTGTCTGTATGTTATCTGTATGTTGCAGAGCAGCAAGTTTATCCGTGTTTCCCTGACGTTCTGGTTTCTGTTCTGCGTTGCTGTGTATGCTGTGCACACCTCACACCTACCAAAAGGGGCTATTCAGACAATTATCTAAGCGAGTTACATATTCCCAATTGCCTGTATAGAACTTCTGCCAGGCTGAGCAATAACGATTTACCTCAAAATGTGTATTGTCTGTTTGTCTTTAATGCAGTGTCTGAATTGCTGAGAAGTGTCTGCTTTCTCTTTACAAGGACAACACTCAAAAATCTGAAGGCAGAAAGCTCCTTTCTTGCTCTGAAAATCTTTTCTTATCACCCTCAGTTACAAACGGCCACTCCCAAATTCATTTTTGTTACTGGTTTATTCTGTAACCTATGAAGGAAATATGTGACTATCTATTCATGTTCCGGCATGAATTTCCCATTGAAGTGACTGAAAACTATTTGGGACTTAAGTTAGCAACTATTCGCGTTCAAAAAATGGGATAAAAATTTCAGAAAACCCTGATGACACTTTTATTTGTTCTAGAGAGGATTTTAGCTTTTGGGTTTTTATTTTTAAATAAACAAAACATGTTTAAATTGTTTTCCTTCAAGAATATATATGGATTTGGATATTAATCAGCAAATGCAATGAAAAAACATCAAAAGTTTGAGGTCAAATAAAGTGTTTAACTCAAATTTGACTTTTAATAATAAAAGATGTCACACAGCAGTGGTGAGAATTCAGAAAACAGTGAAGCAGAGGTGTCCTCGTGTCAGACTGCCACAAAGCGTGCTGGGTCCCTGCTTACTGAGCCCTGAAATAACTGCAGTGCCGTTCTGGACATTCAGGGGTTAGTTGGGACTGGCTGATTAGCCCTTAGCATCAGCCGCTGGCCACTGTCCAGCAGCACTTGCGTGAAGCTGAGGTTGGATTTCCCTGATCCCGGAGACTGAGGACAGTGCCATCAGCAGGACCTGAATTTTTGTCCTGAGCTGTTGGCTCTTCTGGGAGATCTCCAGCAGACATTTATCCTCGTGGTTAAGTGACCGCATCTGCAAAATATCCAAACACTGCTGTCAGAGCACTTAGAGGGCAGCTGATAAGAGATCCGTGGCTGTTCTCCGGGTTCTCTGGCTCCTCTGCCCCCGGCCAGGCTGCCCGTGGCCCTGGTTAGATGAGGCACACTCCAGTTTTCATCGCTTATCCTTGAAGTATTTAAAAGCAAATGAAGTCATTCCAATTTTAGTTAACCTTAACGTGCCCATTCCTCAGATTATAGAAGTACATGCCTTGTGCATGCTTTGTAATGTGGGCAGTGTACTCCAGGCACCCTCCGAACCACGGCAGGGTGGATCACACCCCC
>NW_010111611.1:0-301 GCF_000699245.1 Pterocles gutturalis
TGGTAGGAAATATTGAATTAATTTTCATCTCTTTAGTAATCAAATTATGGGAACTAAAAGCACGCAGAATGGTTTGGGGGTCGGGAAGGAGCCAGAGGGCTTGAGGGGCGCAGCGGGGAGATGCCCGGCCGCAGGGGACGCGGTTCTGCCGCTGCTCCGGGGCCGGTTTCGTGCCCGATTCCTTTGCCGCATCCTCTGCCAGCTGCCCCCAGCCTCAATTTCCCCACCTGGAGCAGGAGGTTTGTGCCCCAAATCCCATCAGTGCCTCTGGGGGCTCAGCCATGGTTCATACAGGAATTTT
>NW_010111612.1:0-317 GCF_000699245.1 Pterocles gutturalis
ATCCCATTCACCACAACTCTCTGGCTGCTCTGCTCCTGCCAGTTCACAACCCATGGATTTCCCAGCTTGGGGCAGCCGCTGACGAAACGGGAGGAGAAAGGAGCGCAAATCTGCTGGGGGCTGTCACCTGAGGGCTCCCAGGCCGCTGCAGGTGAAACAGAACGTGATTTGTTTCCATTTTAATATTTTAATTAACAATATTCCTTAAAAATGGATCAAAAACACCAGGAGGAAAAGCTTCCTCCCCAGCTGGCCAGCCCCCGAGCCTGGGGCCATCTCATTAACCAGCCACACGTCTGGCGGCTTTGCAGGGGGGG
>NW_010111612.1:354-3998 GCF_000699245.1 Pterocles gutturalis
GAGAAGGAGCCACAGGTTTATTTGGAAAAATCACCTGGAAAAATGGGTTTAGAACCAGAATTTGGGCATTAAAATTCTCTGTTTTCCCCACTATCCCATATTCCCCAAGGCTGGACTTGGAAATTTTCTCCCCGGTGCCATAATTAAGCAGAAAATAAAGCCCAGGTTTTGGTAAAACTTGCTAATATTTCACTTCTGCTGTTTTGCTTACTCCTTCTTTTACAATATATGTGTGCAATCTGTTGACTTAGTTACAATATTCTATCTTTTAAGTCAGCGATATTAATATAAAAAATAAAATGTCTTAATCCAGCTGCTGCCTAAACAGCCCGTCCGGCACCACCCCATCTAACCCTCCCCAGCCTCTGCTCTGGGCTGAGCTTATTTTGCACCTTTTGTCTCTTTGCACTATTACTACTGAAAAAAATATTACTATTAGCATCAGGCCATCTTTGGTAAACAGAAGAGGCGCTGGGGATGAAGCCCTTCTGCACCGTTAAGAGTCAGCACTCCGTTTTTTTAAGGAGAATAAGGAGAAAATTATATGAATTCACCAAAGCAGCTTATCTTATTCTGGAGCAGGACGTGCGTCCCCAGAGGGCTGGGGGCAGCTGCATCCTTGAAATAAAATTTCATCGTTCAGCTAGAGCACCATCAGCTGAATTTTCCCCATTTCTGCTCAGAACCATCCGGGAGTTCCCAAGGAGTATCTTAATTCTGAAAAATTTATCATCAAACAATTTTAGTTCGAGTAATTCTTTTAATAAGTTATATTAAACATTGAGATTCTTGTTAGCTCTGTGGTGATCCCCTGGGAGTTTATCAGAAGACTGGCCCATGTGGTGAAAGATGTATGGCAACGAAGGGAGCTCGCAGCTGACCCAAAAAATAGTTTTGGGTAGGTTAGGATGACCCCGCCGGAGGTTTTACCTCCCAGCGCTCGGCTCCTCATCCTCGACCAAGACAGGTGAGCACCAAGACAGGTGAGCAGCCAGACCGGTTCCTGAGCACCTTGTTATGAACAGAAAGGAAATGTCCTGCTTTTATTCCTGAACCTGCCGCAGCGTCTCCGGCTGGGATGGAGCGGCTCGTTGCCGCGAGGCGGCCAGCTGGAACTGCTGGGCAGGACAATCCCCCTTTGTCCAGAGCAGCAGGAAGGACAACAACGCTCCTGTTGTGGATCAGGCACAGGGAGGCACCACCCCGACACAGAGCAGCAGCGGGGACCCCGCACCAAGTGAACTCGCACCCTTTGGGGTAACGCTGGCTGTGAGTGTGCAAGGAGGGGAAAAAAATAAGTCAGAGAAAAAAACAAAAGATTAAAAGAGCATTTTTTTGGCAGGAACATGAGAGCAGAGGAGGTACCAGGGGCTCATCCTTCTCTCTGCCGATGGAAGCGGCCCCTGTAATCATTCAATCCGGAGCAGGAATAGATGGGAACGGGTTTGGCATTTACCAAAATTAATCGTGCTCTTGCACGAGAGGATGTCCTGTGCCGCTCTCCTAGAGCAAGCAAGCAGCATCTGAACTCAAAACTGCGGCGTCTGCAGCAGGGAGGCTTTATTTCAGGGAGTGGGAAGGAAAAAAGTCAGTGGGTAGTAAGGGGACATCGTCTGTGCCACAGTGCAGCATCGTCTGCTAACAGCTTTTTTTTTTTTAGGAAAAGCCTGGAAAGTCAGGAAAAAGAGATGAAACCCCCTCATCTGGGGGATGAGGTCCCTGAGGTTTCGCGCTGGATTTCTCACAGCGGGGCGAGAAGGCAGCAGCCCGACAGCTGACAGCCCTTTCCCCACTCCGTCTGCACCCCCACGGCAGGGCCATCTGCTCTCCCCGCCACACAGCTGTCCCCCTGCGTGGGGGGAGTGAGGAGACGACCCCATCCCACCGGGAGAGCTGGAGCAGATCCTTCCAGCCCACCCTAGCTAGATCCAACAGGAACGTCAGGTCTGTCCTGCTTCCGACACGAGGGGAGGAAGACTCTGCTGGGAAAAGCTTGAAAATGCTCTGGAGCAAAAAGTGATTATCCCACATCACTTGAAAATGGAAAAGGAAATAAACCCCCGGCTCAGGCTGCGGTCATGGAGAAGGATGGGATCTATCCTGCCACACTCTCCTGCCTGCACAAAGATAATTTTGCCATCTATGATTCAAAATCCAACAGATTAGACCCTGAGGATTTCTCCTATTTTCAACACTGTTATTTCCTCTCCTAAACACCCTCTTTGTGCTCATTTTGTGGTTGATGAGGCTTTGAGCAACCTGGGTTAGTGGGAGGTGTCCCTGCCCATGGCAGGGGGTGGAACTTGATGATCTTTAAGGTCCGTTCCAACCCAAACCATTCCGTGATTCTATGATAAAATGAGCTCCTGGAGCTTTCAGGCACAGGTGGGGGTCCCAGCTGAGGCCGTTCAGGGCAGTGTAATGCTCATTAGTGCTCTCAGGGCTGTGATACTCTCGAGGTCAGGGGTCAGAAAAATAATTTGGACTATCTGCAGAAAACGCCATCTGTTGGAGACAGAAAAAAAACAACTGTAGGGGGGCTCAGGTTGCCCTCACTGCCCGTCTGTGCCCCTCAAGCAAGCCTCATTGATTTAGGTGGTGAAACCGGCAAGAGATTTTGCTGAAACCATTTTCCAGGGGAGACCATTCACTGGTGAGATAACCCTGACTCTCAGGAAATAATGAGCAATTTCAGTTTCTCATCCATACGCTTATATACATCCCTGCACATCACCTAAATATATATATTGGAAGAAGGCGCAACGAGCGTCGCCCTGGTCCCTGGCACAGTCCAGCATTTGGTAGCTGGAGATGCTGCTGACATCTACTGTCAGCTCTGGGTATTTTTTTTTTTTTTTAAAGTAGATGTTTATAAGCGTGTTAATAAGTTGAGATCAATAAATTGGCCAAAGCTGGGTCACAGCAGGGGGTCTTACTTTTGCTGGCAGGTACAGCAGTCGCTAGTGGTCTCCTAAGCTTTCCCAAAACAGAGCTGACAGCCACGGAGAGCCACATCGCTCTTGTCTGTCTGCAAACGGCATATGTCTGAGCACAGAGAATTTGCCTGAACCTGCAATTACTGCGCCCGGTTTTAGAACAGCCCCACGAGGGCAGTGGAGCTGGATGCTGGGTTTTACCAGACTCTGCTGAGAAATGAGGAGAGGAACAGACACGCTCTTCAGCGATCACTTGCTCCTTCAAGAATAAATTCCAGTTTCAAAGCAGCCACAGAAGAAAACTAGTCACAATTTGTTTCATCCCGGGACACACTGACAGCCCTCGAGACACCCTCGGAGGCCGCCAGGGACGTTGCTCTCGGTGTTATTTGAATTGCAGGGGTTTTGCTGCTTGATGTCACCCCACAGCCCACATGCTGACAACGCTGGTGCACACTTTAAAGCAGTGCCATGCAGCACCAGCGACGTGCATCATTGCTGCTGCGCTGCGGGTGCTTTCAGCTCTCTGTCCCTCTTCTGACAGCTTTTAAAAAAATTTTTTTTGAAAGAAAGTGAACGAGAAGTTCAAGCAGCACATCCTGAGAGCAGGACGACCGCTGAGCGCCAGAACTCCTCCAGCTCCCCAGAACCGCTCATTTACCCCGTGCACTTTCCCTCTCTGATACACCCAGCCCCTCGCCCCAGGAC
>NW_010111613.1:0-3289 GCF_000699245.1 Pterocles gutturalis
GGGTGTGGTGGTCCGTGGGCGGGAAGGTTCAAGCTCTGGTGGTTCTTGAGAAAAGTGAAGCCTTCAGAGACAGAGCGCAGGGTGCTGTGTGAGTGGAGAACGCCGGCCCTGTTCCCCAGTTCCACCTCACTGCAGAGAGGGGGGGACCCGCGCTCCTTTTTCAGTGCTCAGGTGGGGCAAACTGTCACACTGGGATCGCACGATTCTTTTCATGTACATATTTTCATATACAAATATGTGGAAAAAGAAGAAAACAGCGGTAAGGAGAATCCTTCTGAAGGACAGAGAGGCTGAGGCGGTCCCACCCCGCTCTGTGTTTTTGCAGTTTTTTTGTTTGCAAGAAAGTGGAGGTGCTGTCTGAGCGCAGTGGCAACGCAGCCGGGGAGGCCGAACGGCCAGGCTCAGTGCAAAGGGATCTACCTGAGTACCCCCTCTGAGTCATGCAGCTGCTATTAATACACCTCGCCCTCTGGCTGTCTGATAAAGAAAGGGAGGCTGGGGGAAGAACTAAAGAGGAATTTTAAATTAAAGCTGCTTCAAAAAGAATAATAAGAACATATGAGGATGAATGGAGGTGGGAAGAAGAGGAGAGCAGCCTGGCAAACAGTAAGGAATAATCTCCCAGAGAATCTGTGGGAGCCTCACTGACTAAATTTTCTGGACAAAATTTAAAGAACATTCCCATAAACTAGATGACTCCATAATACAAACTATAATGAAATTAAATTGAATTATATAAGCCTGAGTTTAATTGCTTCTTTTAGAGACATTTAATGAGTTTAATTTGTGATTATTTTATGCATTTTATTGTATATTTCAAACAGGCATTTCTCTTGCAGTCATCACCACAAAACCTGAACATATCAGTCTATTAAAGGAATGCTCACTTTCCACCCATGGGCTAAAATTTAAATTTCAGCTTTGTTTTTGCCATTTTGCTCTAAGGAAGAAGTGACAGTGGCTAACTCCTCCTTCTCGCTGTTGTTGCTCATCATGAAGAACATCCTGTCTTGAAACAGAATATTTTGCAGTACATTAAACTGCTGAAGTGTCTTGCAGCCTCTGCAGATACAGTTCCACTCATCAGCTGCTATCAGTATGCAATGTGCTCTTTGCTGGTCAGGTGGCCTTTTCCTGCAGGTCAGAGTAAGATCCAAGGGGAAAAAAAAAGAAAAAAAAAAAAACCCAAACCCTATTTCATTCATTCATTCATTCATTCATTCATTCATAGATATTGTCTATTATTCAATGCAGTGCACAGATAACATGTATTTACTTCAGTTGACTGAATGAGAGGCTTGCTTTTCTTCCAAAATAGTCCCTTGTGAACTGGCTCAGATAGAGGATTATTGCACTAGGGCATGGTTTCTTTACTACTGTTGATAGCATGTGGAACTTCCTTTCAATTTGTGCATTATTACCATAGGATATGCTTTATCTCTTATCCTGTTACATGAAGAATATTATTGCTCAAAAATGTCAAGGTAAATAATAGTCTTATCTGCCTTGTCAACAGTATAATGATGTGTTTTTCTTCTCACCTTGCTTCCTTAACAAGGTGTAAAATAGCAGTTTGTCTGATAAAACAGGGCAGTCAAAACAAAAGCATAGTTAGAGATTGTATTCTTTTTATCCATGAAACTGAAACTACAGAAAGAACTACAGGCAATAAAGAGAGCTTTCAGATACCCGTATCAATTACACAGTTCTTTAAAAGGTAGGTTATAAAGTTAATGATAAGAATGCTGTAAGTGCAAGATATAAAAGTTTGTCTTCCAGCAGTAATGCCAAAATACGGCTCTTCATTAAAAAACAGATTTTTAACTTTCATTGCCCTATCTGAGGAATCGATCCTAGAATTGCTTTCAAAACTAAAGATTTCTGGGCCAATGCTTCTCTTTTTCAGTGCACCTTCAGAGGCATAAAGCATTAGTCAGTGAAGACCCAGTTATGCATTAGGATCCACTGCTGTTAAAGCTACATGTGCGATCCAAGGGGCATTTACTGGAAGAGGCATTTTGGAAAGGAGAGCTAAGAAAAAAGAATCATCTTGAGAATTTTTTTTTTTTTGGCATGTTAAATAGTATGCGACACACCTTTACTTTAAGATTTATGCCATCAGGTAGGATAGGAGTGTAGTTCTGCCCATACCATGCCCCTAACACAAGAAGTTATACATGGACTTAGTCTACACGCCTGGAAGCTAGCCACTCTGTCTGGGAATATTTATGTGTATGACTCAATACACACATATTCATCTACTAATATGTTTACAGAGGCAGACCTTAACATTGTCTAAAATTATTGCAGGGTAATTTTACTATTACTAATTGTATGGTCTAAAACCAAATTGTTTATTCTTTTGTTAGTATTTGAATAACAATAATAGGATATGTTACATTAATGGACATTAATCGTATTTCTTATTCCAACAAGTAAGTTAGATTGCCTTTTAAAGTATTTGCTAGAAACAAATGGAATTGAAAGACTTTTGTGGTCATTAGATGAATCCAATTCAGAGATATTTTAAATATTTGGTGAAATGACAGTAAATGTCTGAAGTAATAGTTTTTATGTCTTGTTGAATTTGTCTGTCATTTAAAATTAAATGTATCTAATTCCAAAAAGTATTCTTCATGTTTTATTAAAATCTCAGATTTCAAAAAACCAAAAAAAAAAAAAAAGGTTCCAGTAGCAACACTGAGCATTCCAATTTGCCCTTATTGCATGCACGTGTATAGTCTCAGCTTTGGTCAAGTTCAAAAGGCAAAATATGGTATGACTTTGGAAGGGTTTTTCCTTTTCCTTTCTCAAACACCATAGCTGTGTGAAGCTCACTTTAGCTGTGCTTCAATGCCATGATCCTGCAATTCAGGATCTGCACCTCCACCAGCCTCAGCTCTGGGGAAGATGTCAGGGACTACTGGTCCAGGACTCTTCAGCTGGATATTCCCCTGTGTGAGTGTTGTGATGAGGAAGGACAGACCTAGAGTGCAAAAAGCTCTATGGAAGGGGATTCTCCCTCCTGCTCAGGGACAGGCAGGGAACAGAAAGGATAAACCAGGACACCAACGTTTTTCTTGAAAACAGGACAATCTACTAATGAACTGCTGTGTTGGCAGCTGGCTTGGTGTCAGGCCCTTCTACCTTTTGTTTTAATAAACTAGCTGAAGAGGCTTAGCTTCTAACATTTACATTGAAACTTGGCTGGCCAGCAGACACCTTTACTGCTGACAGTCTGTGAGGTTGTTTGCAAAAGTTTTGTCCTATGGCCCAATGAATTCCTGCT
>NW_010111613.1:3320-20705 GCF_000699245.1 Pterocles gutturalis
GAGAACATTGCTTCTCTTGATGACTTCCCACCAGAAGCAGACACGTTACCCTGGCTAGGGTCTGGCTGAGTGAGAAGCCCGTAGACTTTACTGCTGACCAGCTGTCACACACAATGACCTCTTCGAATGATGTGTGTTTGTTTTTCTCTTGGGTATTTAGTCTCTGGTACTACAGCAAGGATACCACAGGGATGTCAACCAATCTCGGGGCCAAATTTTAATACCTTTTCTGCTCAAGACTGGAAATAGCAAAATCACTTGTAGAGGAGTGTTTTTATTTAACAGTGTTAAATATGGATCTTAACAATTCATTCCAAGTGAATCAGTATTTGCATCTCTGTGGTAATAATTTGCTAATTTAATTTTTGCAGACATATAATGTATTATGTAGTCCTTACGTTCTGTCTATTATTTCAACCACCATTATCATTTTATGATTTGTTTTTGTAACTGTTGGTAATTGCACAAGAGACAAGTTAACAAATTAAGCTGCTTTCCAATTAAGGTTGGGGCAAGCTGTCTGGTTTCCTGTATTCCAGATGGGACATATCTGCTCCTGTCACTGCTCTTGTGTCGTGTCACTCAAACATGCCTTCACTGGTACATAAGGTTGTCATCTAACAGCTGACACTTAGCAGCAGTTCCTGCTTCTGGCCACTTAATGTTTTTATCTCATTCATAGTTATAATTATTATGACAAGGGCAAGTTGTTCCACAGTGACAGCGTTGTTCTTTTAGTGACAGTGTTTATTGTAGTTACAATGTGGCTGTAGCTGGGTCATGTCCATAGGATTGGAAATCAAAGCCATTGATAATTATGGAGGTGTTCACTTCAGCGAAATAAATGTTTATAAATAAATTAAATAGGAGGTAAGATATTAGGCAGAGATTAAAGGCACCAATCCAGACAACAACTTTTTTGATGAAACTTCTACTATGGGCAAAAAAAAAAAGAATATCGTTACCAAGGAACTGGATGCATTTGAAATCTTGAAAAATATATACAAATGTTAGAGCCAAAGCAAATGCTTTTTTTTTCTTTTTTTTTTTTTCCCCCTAAGGTGCATGTACACTTTTCTAAGATACAGCCATACAACTTTGTGAATAAACAAAATCATATTAAAAAGTAGAGCTTTTTACTAGGAGTCAGTCACTGACGTATTTTTAGGTCCTGACCCTTTCTAATTTTACTGCATTCACTTGCTGCTTCATCAACAAGCAGAAATAAGCAAGACTGTGGAAAGAGAGTTAAAACTTTTCAGGCAAAATATATTCTCAAGACTTCGTGTCATCTCCCTGTTCTACAAAAATGGACATGTCAAAACCTCAAAATAGAAATCCACCTTTCTCCTCAACTCCTTCCACACAGAGTGGCTAAGATTCATTTTTTAAGATGGGAATTTCATGGAATATTTATGTATATTAAGGAAAAAAAAGTGAAAATTGAAGTAGACTGTTCAGTTTTGCTTTTTCCAGATATGGGACATTTTTGATAGCATGCCAGTAGCATCACGTAAGATGAAAAATGCCTGCAGAACTAAAGGAAACATCCCATCACCTCTTTCAAAGGGATTTTCTACAACAGTCTTCCCAGCCCACTTTTATTAAGAAAATGTTTTAGTTAGAAGAAAACAGATGGCAACTTTTGCCAAAGTTGTTTTCAGCTAAATCCTGTGTAGCCGTTAATCATGAAACTCTGCTGAAAAAAAGCAATAGCAAAAAAAAAAAAAAGTCCCAGCATGAACATTATGTAAAGAAGTAGAGACTGAATACAATTCCTCTATTTTAAATGTTATGCCTCCACTGAAATCTCTGGCTTATTTCAGAGTTAATTTGGTAGTACTGAGTACAAGGTCGTAAGTCTGCAGACTTCTGAAGGAATTTAGGAACAAAAAGGCTGAGATGATATTACAAAAGCATGTGTTATTAAAACCAGCTACAGCTCTATTGCTGAAGTGGATACCCCATAGTTTTTTTTTTGTTTGTTTGGTTTTTTTTGCCTCAGAAGCATAATAAGTGAAGAATGTATCAAGGCACTTCATTGGCAGAACTAGATTAATCTCAAAGCTTTATCATCAGCACACATACAAATATGCAATTTTGAGTCTGGAAGGTAATTTAGCCTTCAAAGGGCACCTGCTCAGTTTGCAGTTATTATGTGGCAATCTGACCTTATCGGAACAAATCACCTGCCATTAAAGTTCAGCAAAGAGAAACGTAAGGCAGCAAAGGAAGAAAGCAAGATAATTCTAGGATGCTAAGAACTTCAGTGTGCTCTTTCTCCAAGCATATTTTTAAAGGCTGCTCCTTTTCCATTTCACTGTGTATGAATAAGGTCTGAAATATTTTAAGAGTATTTATGTGCTTTTAGAAAAATACTAAAAGACACAGACTTTGACTATCACTAAGGATACCCCAAAGGCAGCTGAAGAACCAGGTGGACTAGAATATTATAAGAGTACCAAAGCAATGAAATGAATTAAATTGAAATGGGAAATTAGTTTGACTTAGTCCCCTTAAGGGTCTGAATTCTGCTAATGAATTTCTATTACACATGATTCATGAAGTTCATTGGTGAAGAGAGATTAAAATGGTGGCACATAGGGACAGATTTGATACTTCAGATGCTACTGAAGTTGAAATTACAAAATAGGTAAATTGCTTGTGAAACTAGATTGACTGAGGTTGTATGTGCTTGGAAACAGCCCCGTAACTGACTGACTTGGTGCAGCTGTAATTCCTCCCTGTGGCTGAGGCAAACTTGGCAGCTCTGCCTGGCATGGATTCCCTGCTGACCGAGAAGTTATGAGATTGCTCAGTCAGTCCTTCCCAGCTGGGGACACCTCAGTTGTCTTTTTTCTCCGATGGCTATTTACATGAAATTTGTAAGATATAAATTTCTTCGAAGGCCCCTACCTTTGTTGCATTTAGTTGAAGTTGGCTAATAGGTTTAAAGTTATCAAGTAAACTGACAGAGGGCTTAGTTTGATGACATAAGCTGGGCTGAAAACAATTATAAAGCTGAGATCCACTATTAAGGCAGAAGAAGTACCAATTGAAGTAATTTCTCTTGTTAAATAATGAACAATTTTTTCACATATCCTGAACTAATGTTCAGACTAGACTGTAGATAACGCATTTTTAAGTTCAGTGTTGGGCATTAAATGCTACTCATAGCCTACAATGAAACCAGCAGGTTTGATACTACTTTTTCCATCTGAAAGTTCAAATTTTTTTTACATCCTGGAGTTGATTAATTCTGTGAGTAGTTTGAGCATCTGTCTGCTGCATGCATCTCTATAGCTCTGATGTTCGCCTGTTAACTTTAATTAGATGAGATGAAGCATTCCTCCTGCGAAGAGCTCTGGTTTGCTCATTTTTTTATTTCCTTGAAACAAAATATGTTCCTTGCTCTCACTTAACAGAAGAAGAGGAGGATTACTCTGGTTTCCCTGCTGATTGCCCATCATCTTCTAAATGGTGTTTCTTCTACATGGAGCCAGACAAAACCACTGAAGCTTTGCATGAAGATGGAGGTTTGGCAGCTTGAAGATATGCCCTTTCTTGCTTCTTCACATCATTTCTTATTGTGCAAGTACAGTTGAGAATTTTTTTCCTCATTACTTCAGCTGAGCCCTGAAAAATTAATTTCTATTGTCAATCTACAAAAGACTGTGGAAATTTCATGAGTGTTGGTGTACAGGGAGCACAATGGCAAATGAAGTTTGCACAAGGTAAAGAAGGTAAAAAAATTGATCTTGCACATTACATGTTAACAATATTGTTTCCAGAAAAAGACAGAGCTATCAATGTAGACAGTATGTGGCTATGATGAGCAAAATGTTTAAGATTCATATATGTACAGATCATACAACCTCAGCTGAAATCTCTGTACAGCTCTGATTGTTGCAGCCTGAAAGACTAGAGAATTAGGAAACATTTGGAGCCACTGAAGGGGCATGAAAAAAAAGGCATCTAATTGAATTAGACCTTTTGGCCTAAGAAATGAAATAAATAAGAAGAGATTCAAACATGCAAGCCTAAGGCTTAGGAGAAAAAACAAACAAACAACAACAAAAAAAAACCCCACAACAACAAAACCCCAGCCCTTTCCTGAGCACTGTAGAGGAATGGGAAACCAAGAGAGGGTGAGTGCTCAGTTGGCATCTTGTGGCTAGAAAAGGAGTTTAACAGAAATGGGCAGCCTTGAAACCTTCTGTTGGAAGTTTATGCTTTGTTGTATTTCTGTTAATAAGTCAGCCACTGAGAAAAAGCATGGTATAAATTTGAAACAGTGATGTAATTACATTAATGTGTGAAAAGCCTGGGCAGACTAACTTGGCATAAATGTGCTCGGGGCTAGCAGTCATCCTAATCTAAAACCTCACTTTCAGCTGGGACATTTCTCTGGGGATGCAGCACCTCCTAGAAGGGGAACAGAAAGCTCTGTAAAAATCAGTCTTCCTGGGGCAACAAGGATTATTCATGTCTTTATATGTGACCTCCTACAAAAAAGCACAAAATCACTAATGAGTGACTAACAAAAAGGAACAGCCAGCAGGATGGTCAGCAGGAGAGCAACTAACCCAAAGTACATGGTGACACTTTGGCACGCAGCAGCCTAAACAGGCAGGTGGTCAATCCACTGGACTTGACACTAAGTACCAGTGAATAAAGTACTACCTAAGGAGGTACGTACCTGTCACCTGCCCTAAGAAATCAGAGGCAAACTCTAAATGATAACGACTAACCTTTAGGGAAAGTGTAGTTGGTGTCCCATTTCCCTTCCTTTACTTTCCTCCTTTCTGTTTTGTTAAGCTGTTTGTAAGTGGGAAGTACACTATTATTAGGTCATCTTTTAGTAAATATTCTCTAGAAATTCTGTGTCAAGATCTAGCAAAAGCCTTGCAAACATAAAAGTATAATAGAGAATGTGGTTCGTGAACTTTAATTTTCTTAGACTTGTAGTACAAGAGGAGGCAGACTGTGAAGCTGACAACTCATACATTTGAAACCAAGTGTTGTTTTTTCATCAAAGAACAAAATAGACTGTGAAACTCACTGCTCCAGGATGTTATTGAAGTCTAAACACACAGCAAGAGTATAAGAGGGAGGGCAATATTCTCTTGTCGTGAAGTATTGTATTTCTGGATATTCTTGTTATTTGTACCACAGGAATTAAAATAAAAAACCAGCTTGAAAAGTTTAAACAAGTTAGTAATTAAGATGAAGTCTCCATCACCCCAATTCTGTTGAAAATATATTTGGGTTGTTTTGGTTTTGCATGAATGCAGAAGCATTGGGAATTTACAACAGTTAGAGATACACAACTGGGCTAAATGAACATAATGTACTATGGCACGTTATATGCTCCAGTGAGCTCAACATCTTAGAAATAAAACTAGGTTTAGCCCACAGAGAGAGCATGTCAGTGATCAAACCATACATGCCTCAAGGAAAAACAGGGGAAGGAATCTCTAAGGTTTAATTCTGTAAAGCAAAGTTTAAAAGAGACTACTGAAGAGCAAGTAATTGCTCCAAACTCCCTCTTTCTGAAAGGTCAGTTTCTAGTTCCCTTTAGGAGAATGCCAGAAATACATGTTACACAACTGTTCAGAAAATCCTTTGTTTCTGTAGGAAGTCGGTTCTCCTAGGCAACTTAGGCTTTTGCGAAATCATTTATACTGAGATCCATTTCAGGTGCTACTGTACAACTATTGGGGCTCAGAAAACCTTGCTCGCAAATGCAACAGACCATGCAAATGGTGAGTTAGATTCCTTTTTATAGCTCTGCTTGGCAATTAAAATTTCTAACTTAAAATACAATTGCCAACTATTAAGATCCTCAAAAGTGCTGCCACTCCCTGTAGAAAGGTTTGTCACGGTTCCAGTCAACATTTTTTTTAAGTTCACGGTATTCGCAAAGGCTTGTTTTGATATTAATTCTCCTACATATACAAAATCTGATGTCAGTAGTTGTACTATAAAACTCTGTATGGAAGATGCGAATCCAGCTCTTACTCTAACCTGCTTATTTTTCAATAGTAGCACAGTCACACTACTACTGCTAATGGTAGCAGAGCAGAATACAACATTTTTGCTTACGTGTCTTTTTCATTAGCAGTTTTATGATAACACTTAAACACCACATCCTGGAAAATGCAGCAAGGGAGGCTGTACTGTTGAGGTGGTTTTACAAGCAAAATGAAGATATGCCCGAAGTCTGCACAGGGGCTTTTAACCTAGATATTGTGAGTAAAACCAGCAGCTGCATTGTCACCTGCACTGAGATGTCAGCACATTTTGTTCACTTCTTCACCTTGCCACATGAGAGCCGCTGATGAAATTTCTTCATCATGACTAGAGCCTTCAGATCAATGCTACATAGAATGTTCAGGCCTTCTTCAGGATGTTAGTATAACCAGATGTCATTTGCTTCTCATCACATTTTCAAAATCCCCTGGAAGAGATTTTTAATTGCTAACATTCTTCATCAGTTTAAGATACTCAACCTCCTAATCTGTATCTTAATACATTCAGAAATCAGTTACAGAAATATTTTTGTACTAAGCTAACATATCTATTACTCAAAGGCTCACTGCATTCTATTGCAGTAAGTTAAAACACAGGGTGATGTTAGTCTCACAAGAACTGTCAGTCTCATTAGTAGTCCTGATCATTTTAGTTGAAGAACTGCTCATACTGACTTTGTTTTGCAGAACTGCTGACCTACATTTTCCAGATTCAGTGAAATCTAAACCACTGGACTAGTATTTTTCATATACAGTAGAAAAAGCCACTAACAAATCTGTGGCGCAAGAAAGATAAACAATTCAGAAAATCAAGCAAAGATGGATTACAATATATTGTTTATCCTAAATTAAGCTGGGACCATCATACTTCTTTACACAAGATGCCAGAGCTCTAGCAAAAAACTGGGAAGAGAACACAGGATTTCCCCCAGATTTTTTTTCTAGCGAAGCAGAGGAAGATGCACTTAAGACATTGATACTGCAGAGAAGGATGTGGGTATTTCTGGTTTCATATTTGGTCTGAGTGGGTGTATCTCAACTGCCCTTTGAGGGATGCTCTGTATTCTTCCTTTAGCATAGATGCACTCTGTCAGGCATAGACACAGCTGTGCAACATCAAGCCACCTGCTAGAGCATGGGGATCTGAGAGCACGCAAGCACACCTCAGCGGTAGGTTCACAGTAAGTACAGCTCAGTTTTGGGCACCATGCTGCATCAGTATAGAGACAGGACGCCCATTGGCTGCCTGTGGGCATTTCTGCAGGTGTCACACAGGCTGCTTGAGAGGCTGACGTTTGCATGAGAGACAGGCACACCTTGACACAGGTTGTACTCCAGTGTATAGAAGGATGCTGTTATAAATGATAAATTCTGTTGTACTTCTATTAAATATAATACACTCAAAAAAAGCATGTAACTCTATGACCTTGTGTTTGAAGCAATGTATTTTTGTTTCAGTAACATTTGAGTGGTTTGTAGTAATACAAATGTAAAAATTGGAGTATTTTTGCTTTAGCTGTGTGTGATGGCATCTCAGGTCTTTCATGCAGTAAGACTAGTTGAATAAAACTGTTCATAAGCTTGCAGTGCCAAGGACTTCAGTCTTTCATACACACTCTCTAAACTATTAACTCAGGATGGGTAGACAGAAAAAGAAACAAGTTCAGTCTAATTAATTGGATGTCCCAGCTAGCAAATGGCAAATACACAGGCAGGTCTGCAATGACTGCAACAATGCTGGCTCAGGAAACAGACCACACATCCCCACCCTCCCTCAATGAACAAATAGTAATTTCTGGAGAAGCATTTGCTTCTCCTTTATATAACTGAATAGTGGAAGTTTCTTCCACCGGTCTACAGATAAAAGCTGTCAAGTGCAACAAACACCAGCCCTGAAATCCCAACTGCAGGTAAGTCAGTGAGACCAGGGTTTCAAGGAAACTTTAAAAGACATTTGTTTTTAAGGAGGTTATTAGAAGAAGTATCATGCTTAATCACATAGGGCATGAACACTGGAGGTAGACATTTGCTTACTTGTCTTTGCACAGGCCTCTGCATCATGATGGTTAGCCCAGCTCTGTGATGGTGTAATGCAGCAGGAGTCTGCTAACCTCACAGCTGTGCCAGTTTAAAGCAAAGAATTTGGCCTGTTTTAAGACTGAAGAGCTGCATGATTCTGTTACTCTTGTTTCTGTATAGAAAACAGCAGTGTATAAAAAAGTAATGAGGCAGAGCGCTACCTCAGCAGTTTGAACTGCCGGTGGTACTGCTACGGGTTACTAACTCCAACCTTGTGCTGGCAGTTTGGCTAAGAGCCCCAGGAGCCGTGCAAGAGAAACCTACTAGATGATATATATACGCCAGCAGAGTGCTGTGCCTTGAAATAGCAGCCAACAGGCAAAGACAGTGCAATACATTGGAAGCATTGTTTTATTGCTGCTTTACTGCTGAGATTGCTGAACAGTCACGAAAATGCCTGGTGCTGCTGCTGCACTGTTCCAGCAGGACGTGACCCGCTGCAGGAGAGGGCTGTACAATAGGTCTGTTTGGTTTGCAGCAACAGCCTGTGTAAAAGCTGAAGAACTGGAAATATCAGAGGATTTCTCTATGCAACAGTTTCCAGCAGTTGGATTACTGCCAGATAAAACTAGTGCAATGTAAAAGTAAAACAGAGTTTCTACACCAGTCAAAGTGTGTCAGCTGCACTAAACCCATGCAGAACCTGGTCCTGGGGAGAAGAGCTGGCCCTTGGCTTCTCACCCCAGCCCCACAGCCCGCACAGCCAGCCAGGCCCCATGGCTTTGGGGCACTTTGTTCATTTCCCATGCTTAAGGGTTCTTGACTGCACACAGCAATCTTGGATTATGAAGGATCATAGGCTGCATCTCAACTGTTTTAAGTGCTGCCAAGAAAAAAGGGGACTTGGGTCAAGCTCAAGCTAGCCAAGAATTGCCAAACCAAAGCTTTCAATAAATCAGTTCCCAGAAAGTCATGAGACTGGCATTAAAAAAAAAAACAAATAAAAACAAAAAAAAACCCCAACCAAACCAAAAACACTCATGAGGTCTTAATAATATTTTGGGGTCTTTATTTCCTTTCTGTGCTCTTATATTCCGGTTTCTCTTCAAGCCTGGGAAAGTGACTTTTTGTTTGCTTGGTTTTAGATTTTAAATTCCTAGCTGATTACCTGATTTTGAAATGACAGAAGGAAGGCTTTGGTGACAATACTTTTAAAATTACAAAATTTAGCAGCTTTGAAAACACCATTGTTCACATTCCTGACGTGATATATATATATATATATATATAGGGTGTCAGAAAGAATCATCACTGCTTCTGACTCTAGTTAACACTGTTGGAGGAGAAGCATAACTGATAAACTTACTAGAAACTGTATTCCCATGGAGTCCCAAACGTGTAAGTACTCACTGGTACGTCTCTGGCTAGTTTTGTAATCTCTTTTATATTTTTAAGATATAGCAGATACGATCATTCACATGCATAAATGTTTGCAGCATCAAAACTTTGTCCTTCTCCATATGTACACGGAGGTATCTCACTTGGCCTCTTACACAACTGCTAATGTATACCTTAAGAAGCTGAGCCCCAATATTGCCTTATACACTGATTAACATTTTTATTTTCAGTCATACCAATTATGTCTTCCAATGACTGTGAACAACAGCAACAAAATTTATTTCAATTTATAGCCTTTGGCCAGAGAACATTTTGACATATATGCATTATATTACTTCAGCTTCTTGACAGTTCTCCACATTCTCTTTTTTATTCTGTATATTCACTAGAAATCTCTCGGATGTAAAAATTTGATGAAAACTTTTGCCTCTATTCACTGCGGGTACATGCAGCATGTTCAGTGCTGTGAGCAAGATGGAGCCCTGGCTTGCTATGCCTCCTGGTAGACACACAAACCTCCTGCCTTGTAAAACTCACTACCTTTGTGCATCACACTTTCTCTGAGAATCTTATAGTAAAGCCTTTCTCATGTGTAATTGAGCTGCTTCTCATCACAAACGAAGAGGCTGCCACTAAAAGTAAATTCATTCCTTGCTAGCAGGCTATACAAACGTGTATTTTTCAAAGGTAGTAAAGAACATGCAGGACCTCATACATCACTCATTCCATTTGCTACTGAGGACAGCAGGACTTGCAGCATCTACAGCAATCAACATCTTTGCTTAATGGAGAGATTTTGCTCACACTTTGTTGCATGTGTTCTTACCAAACAGCTGTAAAGACTCCTGGGAAGAGAGTAAAATGTGTTACTGATAATTCATAACAGCATTATTCAGGGTAGAGAAGTGGGCACCAGCAGGCAACAGGAATGGATATCAGGCTGTAATTCATTGTCAACACGAATCTTGTGCAGTCGGAAAATGGCTTTTTTGTCTTGAATCTTGTCTTGATCAGGAGTTGAGACACTGGTAGTAGTGAAAAAGATTGCTCTAGCCCAAATTCACTAGGGAAAGTGTGATGGATTTTGGTCCTCAACTCCTGTCCTCCAGTAAGACTCCACAACTTCAGGGTGTTATTACATGCATGAAAATTAAAGAAGAGTCCATTTTATATTAGACCAAATGCTCCTCAAGCCCAGTATTTTGTCTCCAGCAACTGTGAGAGCTGACACCTGGGAAAGTACATGAGAATGGAGCAAGCATGGACTTCCACAGAATAACTTCCCATCTTCCAATAACTTGCAGCTCAAGGACTTCAGATGTGAACTGGACATGGTGGTGTTACATTTAGTGGTCTGCAGTGGATTTCCTTTTCATGACCTTGTACAGTTGTATTTTGAACATACTTTAAGATCCCGTGTTGATTGAGACAAATATTCACTATGGAAATGTGGCTGTGACAAATTCTGCTTTATTTTGAAGATTCCAAATTAAACTGTCCATGCACTTTTTCAACTCATCATAGGAAGGAGCTGTTGCTGTGAAACGTTATGCATCACATGAAGTAGAAGAATTTCAGAAGGTTTCCTGCGGAAAATCTCACACCTCTTTCTGTTAAAAAATATCAAGACTTTCAGACAGACTTTAAAATCCCCTACTCAGAGACGCAAATTCTCACACAGATTTTGCAGCCTCTTATGTATGACAGAACCATGCCTTTGAAGCAATGCATTATTCAGAGTTTAGCAGAACTCCATGGCAGTAATTTACCTTCCTGTCATAAGACAGACTCACCTTCTCAGCTTTCCTCTCTGAGTGGATAACACCAGACTCTGGCTTATTCCCAGAGCTCCACCTCTTTGAATGACAAAACTCCAAACATTTCTGTTATCTGCTTCCCACCGTATTTCAGGTGCTACAGTGAAACCAGCAAAGACAAAGCAATTGCAAACAAAACACTCTCCTTCCCTGCTGCACTGCAGTTACTGGATCCTCACTAACAAAGTGTCAAAGTTCCCAAATCTCCCTTTAACTGCAGACTTGCTTGGCAGCTACGCATGCATACTTTGATGGTGCTCAGATTACCTCCCTTTTACAGAAAGGCTTACAAAACACTTTTTAATTCCCAAAATAAAAACAACCACCCCATGAGCATTTTACCTATCCATTCCTTCTTCACTGGTCGATGACCTCTCTCTTCACATTCCTGCCTTCTTTCAAGCATGGGTTACTTCAGTCCTCACAGCTCTCATAGAATCACAGAATGGTTTGTGTTGGAAGTGACCTGAAAGATCATCTAATTCCAAACCCTCTGCCATGGGCAGGGACACACTCCACTAGACCAGGTTGCTCAAAGCCTCATCCAGCCTGGCCTTGAACGCCTCCAGGGATGGGGCATCCACAGCTTCCCTGGGCAACCTGTTCCAGTGCCTCACCCCCCTCACACTAAAAAACTTCCTCCTAATATCTAAATCTACCCTCTTTCATCTTAAAACCATTACCCCTTGTCCTCTCACTCCACTCCCTGATAAAGAGTGCATCCCCATCTCTTCTGTAGGCCCCCTTTAGGCACTGGAAGGCTGTTAGAAGGTGTCCCTGGAGCCTTCTTTTCTCCAGGCTGAACAACCCCAACTCTCGGTATGTCCTCAAATGGGAGGTGCTCCAGCCCTCTGACCACCTTCGTGGGTCTCCTCTGGACCTGCTCCAACAGATTCATGTCATTCCTGTGCTGAAGACTCCAGAGTTGGATGCAGTACTCCAGGTGGGGTCTCATAAGAGCGGAGTAGAGGGGGAGAATCACCTCCCTCAGCCTGCTGGTCACAATTCTTTTGATGCAGCCCAGGACATGGCTGGCTTTCTGGGCTACAAGCACACATTATTGGGTCATGTTAAGCTTCTTATTGCCCAACACCCCCAAGTCCTTTTCCTCAGGTCTGTTCCCAATCCATTCTCTGTCCAGCTTGTGTTTGTGCCTGGGATTGCCCCAACCCAGGTGCAGGACCTTGCATTTGGCTTTGTTGAACTTCATGAGATTTGCGTGGACCCACCTCTCAAGCCTGTCAAGGTCCCTCTGGATGGCATCCCTTCCCTCCAGCATGTCAACTGCACCACACAGCTTGGTGTCATCGGCAAATTTGCTGAGGGTGCACTCAATCCCACTGTCCATGTCACCAACAAAGTTGTTAAACAACACTGGTCCCAATCCTGCCCCCTGAGGAATGCTACTCGTCACCGGTCTCCTCTTGGACATTGAGACATTGACCACAACTCTTTCAGTGAAACCATCCAGCCAGTTCCTTATCCACTGAGTTGTCCATCTCAAGTCCTACACTGCTGGGCTGCAGGTAACAACTAAGTGCCCAGCATGTGTCTCACTTGCTCAGCTACAGACTGTACCTCTGCCAGTTTCTAACTGGTTGGAGCTTCCTATGATCAATGACTACATTTTATTTAAGTTTGACTGCTTAAAATTAGATTAAGGTCTGTGTTCCTGAACTGCCAGGGGCAGGTGGAGAGAAAGACGTTGGTCACTTACGTGGTCTCAGTATTAGAAAAACTGGGTTGAAGAGATGCCATAGTTTGGAGGAACAAACACGTAGAAAATTTTCTGTGTCAGCAGCTCACATGACCACTCCTGCCCCCAGTCACATGAAGGTTGCCAAGACGAAATAATGCGGCCCCGCTGCTCTCTTGTCTTTTTTTATGAGGGCTTAATTACACTCTTGTAATCAAAGAGAAACTGTAGCCAGAGGACTGAACTGAAAGAGTTCAGTCAAAGAGTTCAGCCAAAAAACAGAGTGGGGAATCCTACGATATCACAAATCATGCTACCTTAAAGGAGAAACTTTGGATGAGATGGTTTCACTCCCACGTCAGTTACCAGGAGACGATTACAAAGGGAGAGCTCCACATGGACCATGGATCCTTTCCTTTCTCTGGATCTCCTTGAGCATTTCAACTGAAAGGGATAATTTGGCACAATTTTGCTTCCAAGAAAATCCAGGTTAAAAAAAACATGTTCACACAGAACTTCGATAATGATCAGAAAAGATAATTGTATACAGAAATCTGATTACTTGGTTGATCTGTTTGGGTTTCTTTTAATCTCTTTAAAACAGATGGATTTACACTTTGTAAATATGCATTCATGATATGTCTCTTGCAGATAGAAAACCAGGACTCAGAGAATTCACCTGCAGTAACTTACAGAAATTATCTGCTGATCATTGGTATATGTAAGTAATGTTTTTATCATCCTGAACTCTGGAATTTCATGCCGAACAGAAGAATATGTGGTACCTTTGCTCAGCAGCATAAAACAATCCAGGCAGGGACTGCTGTTCTCCCAGAATACATCTTCCTGTTTCGCACAGGGTCCTGTAGGCTGGCTGATGGAACTGAAATGGCTAGAAATCACTTACTTTCCTCTTTTTCCTTTCCTTTTTTTTTTTTTTTTTCTCCTAGGTTAGTTTTTGCATAGATCACCTTTATGAATCCACAGCACACCTAGCTCACGAACACTAGAACAGCAAAAGGGAGGAAGAGGCAGGAAGGAGCAGGACCATATCAGCTTCACCACAGATGTCTATAAATTGCCATGGGACTACACCCCATGGCTACAGTGATGAAGCTGAGGACAGAAGATTGCGTGAATACCTGTATATTATCTTGCTGAAATTGTTTGCCATCTAGTGGTTTGTTGGCCTCCTACAAATGTAAGCTTTAAAATAGTAAAGAATTGGAGGACATAATTATAAAAAAAACCTTGTACTACATCTGTTCCCAATGTGCAAGAACCTATGCAAATACATAGGAAAGATGAAGCAACTCTAGCAAAGCACTTACCACTAGAATGAACATGCCATGGAGACAAGCAACAAAAGCTTGCATACAACCAAGGTGAGATTCAGGGAGATGTTAGGTATACACTGTAATTTTTCTGTCTTTTATTTCACTCTGCTACTCTTATTTCATCACGATGTCTTGACCTAGTTCGCTCCACCTTTTTCTTCAAGCTTGCCCACCCAAAAGCGTACATTATATAGAAGTTATGACAGAATTAGGAAGGTGCTGTGTTTCAGGCTGGGGAATGTCAGGGAGCAGCAAGAGTTGGCCGCTCTGCAAGGGAAGGTGCACCAGGAGCTAAGCACAATACTAAAGTGGGTGAAAGCAGTCACCTCACCAACAAAGAGGCAGGATGTGGAGCAGCAAACCAGGGTCAAGACTGGGTTGGGAGACAGTGGTCAGGGTCAGACACCGTCCAGTGCTCACCCAGTGGGGCGGCAGAGACAAGTCTAAGGCCAAGCTAGGATGCCAAGTGAGCAAGTCCAGGTCAGGACAAGACCCATGGAGATGTGAGATGGTGCAAACAGAGCTGCTGCACAGCTGCACTGTGGCATAGGCAAGGGCCAACGTAAAGGTTCAGCTTAAAAGTGGCTCTAAGAGAAACAAGAGGCAGGCCCTCACTACTAGCTTTTTTCGCAACTGCTCTTTTCAGTGAAAGAGCTGACCTTGTACTGTGCCAACCCCGCTTCTGCAAGGGGGTAACGTGCTCAGGGCCACAGCACACTGAGGGCTGGAACAGAGCCATGGAACATATCCAACACAGGGGTCAAGTTGGTTAATGGAAGTGGCCTTATTTATTAAACTGGTATATGAATGAAAATCCCATATGAAAGCAGATCAAAGCAAAGTTCAAAGAGCTTACTGTGTTCAGTTTGGGGGACCAAGAACTCTTGCTGTTAACGATGGCTTCATTAATGAGAAGTAACAAGGGACATCTGGATTATTAACTGATCACAAAATTATTTGAAGCTACTAATTTGATGTGTGCATGAAAAAAACCCAAGCAAATACAACTCTAGGATGTATCAGGGCCACACATTTCTATTAGAGACACTATACAAGACCTGAAGTGACTGTACTAACTAGTCACTCATGTTTAAAAAGGGCGAACTCAAACTAACATATGAACAAATGACTCAGTGGGATAATGAGGAGAATAGTAAGTTTCCTGTCTCATGAAAGGAGACTAGTAACAGGAGAGGCTAAAATAAAAGGGCTGGAGGGGGTACAACAAATTATGAGTGAACATCATGAAGAACAACAACTATTTAAACTCATGGTCAGTGCTGGCCAAGGACAAAATGGTATAAATAATCCTATACCACGAATTAAACTAATAAAATAAGTTATTTGAAGATTAATAAATAATCAGGCCTTCTACCCTTCCAAGGAGTAAAATTTTGGGAGTTGTTTTTACAGTGCAGTTAATACCAGCAAGAAAACTTTAGGAAACAGATAAATACTTCCATACTTAGTTATTTGAATTGCATGTGGCAGCAAATGTTTACATTAGAAGGTCCAGAGGGTCCCTTTCAGATTTACTTCCTGCATTAACCATTAATTTATGACAAGCAGCCTTCTGGTTAAAGTCAGACTTGATTATCTGATGTGGTCTTTTGGCTTTACAATATTAGAAGTCCAGATAAAGCTGTACTTATTTAGCTATATACTGCCTTACAAGTATGCATATATGACCCTATGCTGTAGTGACAATATTGAAATAAATTGTATTATTTGTGGCCACATTCTCTTGTGTTGCAAAAGAGTGAAACCTAATGAAAAAGACCTCAGCATGGGTGAGGGGATACCAGGATACTAGCTGAGGATCTGGCCCTTAGAGTATTTATTTCAGTGACTGCTCTACGATATATTCACACGTTAACTGCATTTATATTGATACATGATTTAATAAACATAATGAGTGCATTGATTTCAGTTATATTTTAAAAATATTACTCTCTGAATGGTATATTTGAACAAATGCAATTATTTTGCTAGTAATCAAAGAACAACTAAAAGCTATTCTGCCTAGATTACACAGTGGCAACCTGTGTTAAGCTGCTGCAGCCTCTGTGACAGGTTCAGTTTTTAAGGAAATCGCCCAAAGAAAATGGTCAATCTCACGTCATCTGAAATTTAGAAATACGCTGTGCATCTAGGTAATTGTAAGAGTTTTAAAATCCTATGCCAAATCTAGATGGGGACAGCAGTAAAATTGTTTTTATGGAAAGAATACGGTATTGTAAAGAATAATGACATTAAATAAATTTGGTATAACAGGATTCATACAGCATAGGTGCTATAAAAGCTACTTTGACATAGCAATAATTGAAATTAAAATACAAGGTTCAGACTATGGAAAATCTTATGTTGGCTGTATTTGTCATGGGTAAAGGGAATTTCTCTAATGACACTGAGTGTAACTTCAGAGGGTAGGAGCTATACACCTGAAGCAGAGAAAACAGGCACATTCAAGTCATGGTTTATGGACAGCCAGTTTGGAGGCTCCTGCCATTTCCACCATAATACTCTTCTCTCATCAAAACAAACATTGCAGTTTAAGTAATATAGTATAATGTTATCTCCCTTTTTGATCTTACTCTGATGCAACAAAAACACACTCCTAAAATCATAAGGCATCAGGAATAATCTTAGCTACCTCAGCACATCAGAGGTAAACAGCATTTCCTCCTTTTCCCCATTTATTTACACTCCTGTTTGAATGAATTATTTCAAAGTAAATGCTCCACTTCTTCCTCATCCACTCAGCACTCTCCAGTCTGGGTGTGGTAGGCTTGAAGGGGATCTACAGAACCATCTAACCAAAACTTGTAGCGCAATGTGTGCATTGCAGAGACAAATTAAGCCTACATGTGCAGTCTGTAATTGCTTAGAAATCTCAGAATTTCCTATCGCACATTATGATATTCACCTCCTGTGAAACCCTCTGATAGCATTGCTGCTCTTTTCCTGATCCCTAGATTTTAGAAGTCGACCGTCTGTCATAAGAAATACTACTGAGGAATTGGGGACGTGTCGGCGGTCCTCCCTGGCCAGGCGGGCGGACACCCGACCCCCAGCTCCCGCTCCCT
>NW_010111614.1:0-16688 GCF_000699245.1 Pterocles gutturalis
CCATGGCAGGGGTGGCACTGGGTGGTTTCTAAGGTCCTTTCCAACCCAAAGCCTTCTGTGATTCTATGATTCTACTAGAAATGTCAAAGACACAAACCCAGAAAGCTCCATGCTCACGAACTGCCCAGCCTACATCCTCAACACGGGCAACATGTGTTCCCTGTCACAAATACGGACACAGTCACCAGAGCAATGCTTTAAATACCTATTCCCTCCATGCCCATCTGGAACTACACCACACACTTTAAACCAGAGCAACACCAGCCTCTGGGCAGAACAATCTGGCCATGACCAAAGCGGACAACCAGCAACAGCCAGCACTGGAAAACTTCCCCAGTTCCTGCTGCACCTGCTCCTGGCTCCAAAGATGCTCAGGGAGAATAAAGAGGCAAAGCAGATGGATGTCCTTCACAGAGATGTCCATGCTCCTCGCATTTCCAGGCAGACTGCCAGTCCACCGGTTCCGCTGCCCGGCCTCGGGGTGGTCCATGTCTTCGTGCAGAACTTCTCTCCTTGGCATCGGAGCGCTGGAGGTGAGGGGTAACGGCCTTTCTGAGGGTTACACCCCTGCGGTGCTGCTGGGAAGCTGTCCTGAGGCACTCACACTTGAGCTAAAAACAAATCTTTTAGAAGCAAAACTTTTTATTCTAGGCTACAGCCAGCATGCAAGCAGTACCTGGTAACATGGGCTGGAGGAAAGTGATGCACTTCTTAACTTGCATACACCAAAATTAGGACTAGGAACTAAGTTTACAAAAAGTTTTGAGCAAAAACTCTCCGTACAAGCTCATCGATAAGGAGAAAAACTGTGCAACTGCAACATTTTGGAGAAAATTTCAGCTTCCCTCTTCCACACACACTCAGTGCATCAGCACAGCTCAAAGAAACTCCCCTTAAAGCTTGCATGCAACACCCTTTTTTTTTTTTTTTTTTACTGGTTAGCACTCGGAGCAGGATGCAGCCCACAAGCACAGCTCTCCCGTAGCTGTGCAGCACAGACAGCTGCCACCAGCAAACCCATGGCTCACAGTGATAGAAAACTTCCATCAATCACAGATGCCCTTAAAATCACAGGACTCACAGCGGCCAACACCAGTACTGGCCACCGCACAGCCCGGACCTCACTGCTTCAGTCCCAGTCACACCCAGCAGCTTCCTGAGCTGTAGCCCAAGACATCCTTGCCCCATTTACAGCTGACAAGGAAGCTGAGCAGCCCAGCTCTCTCCTAGGCCCAGCCTACAGCTCAAGCTCAGCCCTGGCTTCCCCCTGCTCCCAGGGACCAGGGGACAGAGGGTCACCCACAGCAGCCACTAGATGCCACCAGCTGGCAGCGTGACAGCGGTGGTCGGGCATGCGGTGGCCCTGCCGCACCAGGGCTGCTCCTCTGCCTCTTCACTTCAGCTCAGACACCGATAAGCGAAGGGAAGCTTTTAAAAGTTCATTTCTGTAGTCGTCAGGGTTTCCCCCACCTGAGCATCACCTCTGCTGGCAGCCAAGTACAGCTCATCTCCAGACTGACATTTATCCTCCGCCAGAACGTGCTTTGATCCCCAGGAAGGGATGTGCCGCGCTGCTACAAACCCCACGCGATGCTCACACCAGCACCGGCAAACCAGCAGCACCAGCAAACCAGCCGCCTCCGCAGCCCTGCCTGGCCCTCGGGGCACGCGGCGCTGGGGGAAAAAGAAAACAGTTGCGTTTAAAGCTTATTTTATATCAACCGATCTCTTTCTTGAGCAGTATCTAGCATGACGCAACAAAATGAATGAGGCTTGGAAAACAAGTCTGGGCTGTTCTCTCTCATTTCGCATTCAGGCCGACTCCTCTGCTCTTTTTCCAGTCCTGCTTCAGACTCCTACTTACGCTGACGCCATCCCAACCCCACTTCTTGAGCACCGAGCTGTCCTGGCACAGGCTGCTCTGCAAAGTGATCTGCTGTCACCAAGCCTGATGTCAGACACCCGATTCCCCGCCGCAGAGCTGGGTTTCATGCTCCCAGGCAAGACTCCAGGGAATTCCAAACCTTTTGTTTCTTTTGCCAATTGGTATAAGGAAAACCTAAGAAAGCAAGCTATTTTCCCATGGGAATCCACAGGATGTGCTGCAGGAAACTCTGACCTCTTCCAAATTACTCATGCAGAGCACAGCACGCTGCATCGATGCGACCTGAAAAACCCCACAGCCAACCTCCGCTTAGTTAAAACTTTCACCCAAAAGCTTGTACCTGATGTGAACAGGAAAAGTAAAGCCCCTCCAAGAGAAAGGACAATTTTCTTCCAGCACTTGATACTGCTTTATATCAGGCTGGCAGTCCCCCATTCCCCTCTTGGGAATTCACTGCTCGGAGGAAGGCGTCTCTCCGCTCCAACAACAGAGGAGGCAGCAGGCAAGCAGATACAAAGAACCGCACTGGAAAAAGCAGAGAAAGGAGTATTTCAAGCTACTCTTGGGCTCTCCCTTTAAACAGATTAATATATCAGGAAAATTGCTTTAAATAGCTGAAGTGAACAAGGCTCCATAAATATTTACCGCTGTAAGTACAGCAGCTTCTTGTCTTTGTGCAGGTCTTTGTCTTAGAGAAAAGGAGACAGTTCTGCAGTTGCAGACTCTCAGGATGACTCTGCCTTAACGCCTAGGCAGGGGACAAGAAGGGTTGTCTCCCCTTAAAAAGGCAGATTTGAGCAAAACCTTACAGCAGGAAGAGCAGCGTTTGCCTTTTTCCTCCTCTGGCTTTCCCAGGTGATCCTCACGTAGTGCTGGGTGAGAGCGATTCCAGCGCTGTGTGATGCGAGAGACAATACCGCACTGAAGTTCCTGGTCCAAACCAAGAGTCCTCCTCTAGAGATGCTCTAATGATCCAACCCCAACCAACAGCTTCACTGCACCCACACTTATATCAAAAAGGTACAGCCAGGACTCGCCCTGTGACAGCGGGATGAAGGGACTCGCCCCACATTAACGTAGCTTTTCCTGCGACCTTCCTCGAAGGCTGGGCTGCAGCGGGCTGGCAGCAACTTCTTCAGTTTGCATCTGCAGTGCCTTTGAGAAGAACATCATTTACACACAAATCTGGGGCAGAAGACATTCCAGGTGACGCTCAAAAATCTCTTGCCAAAGGGGAAAAAAAACCCCAACCATCAACACACTCAAGTGAAGCAGTGGTAGAGGTTTAAGACAAGCTTGCTTTGCTTCCATTCTGCTTATCACTTGAAATAATTTCCAGCTTGCGTGAATCAGATTGGCCAAAGAGGCTTTTGCCACCTCATTTCTTAAATGGATTGTTTTCTGCTGGTGGGAGCTTGGAATCCACCACCTCGCTTTCTGTTAGTCCACCCACAACAAAACCCAGTGCACGCTGTTGGAACTTCATTAAAAACGCAATCAGTTCCCCCAGCTTACAGACACGCGCTGCATACTGCCACCTCAGCTGGTTTTCCTTTTCTTTTTTAAATTAAATTAAGCTGGCTTTAGTTTATTTCTAATTCAGAAGAAGTCACCCAGCCCATTTGCAAAGTGATCTATAAGGTCACCAGTCAAAACTCGAGTTGTACAACGATGATGAGCCAAGGCCAATCCTTCACTCATGGCATTATGTAAATAAGAAAATAAGATAAATTGAGTACATTTCTGTTACCTCTCTGACTGATGCCGTTTTTTGGCAGATTGTTATTTCATCTATACACATAATTAAGCCAGAGTGGCTCCGTTCTGCAACTCTCCTAATAACAACGGCACCCGAGATCTCAGAGAGCGAGATGCGCCCAATCCCTTGGCACCTCTAGGGAAACGCTCTGCTCTACTGGGAAGTTTTCACCCTGGCTCACAAGCCACCAGAAACCCTCATCGTGCCACTGCAATGCCTCACCCAGCAAGCCTGGTGACAGACTTTCATTTGGGACTGTCATTAGTACAGCCCAAGCTGCCACGCCACAGCTGCCTCACTGAAAATGACGGATTTTCCCCCAAGGCACCTCCAGATGCTTCTGTTTTCCAACAGGTCATCAGCTCTGCTGAGCCCAGAAGAAGGTCTGGGACTTCTTAAAGCACCTTCTATAAAATCTGCAGGTCTCATGCCGTACTGACCAGTGGCTGCTGGGAGGAGGGGAGAACACAAGTCTGGAACCAAAAATAGAGAATACACATCAAATATTTAACTTGCAGAGATTTCACGGTGAACTCGAGTAACCAGCTACAAAGGGCTGGTCGTGCTGCACGGCGTTCAAGAGGAGCCTCGGGAGAAAGTGATGTAGGTCGCTGCGAGCAGCTGGCAAATCAATAACTGAAAAATTTAAAGGCATGCCGTGATTATAAAACAGGCAAACAGCACCCAGAGGACGGAGCAAACCCTGTTTCTCCCGGAGCAGCTCTGAGAACACCTCCCAGCCAGTCCCAGACAAACCGCAATGCATTTGTAACCCTGGTGTCGTGGAAATCCTCACCCAATACACAAGGAAGGCTCAGCAGCCCTCATGATCCAGTGTGCAGCTGGTCTTGCCGCAGTGAAAACATTTACAAACACCAAGAAATACTCTAGGGTGGGTCAATGCAACATAAATAATTTTTTCTTCCCTTTTGCAAAAGGAGAAAGTTAAGAATGAGTCTCTAATAAGGCTGCTTACCAGTAAAGACTCAAGAGCTGTGGCTAAGCAGAGTCAGGGAAATTTAGTTTCAAACCTTTACCACCAGTTTGGACAACGCCACAGATGCCAGCAAGAACACCGCAACCAACTGAATTTTGGGGAAGACGTAAAGTACTCAAGAGCCCTGGGCTCTCCCCGGCAGACAACCGCTCCCGGACAGCCGGGCCAGGCTCCCCGGACAGCCCTGGGAGGGGGCCAGGCAGGGTGTCCCCTCCTCCGAGACCCTCTGGCAGTGCTGGCAGAGCATCACTCGGGTTCCCCAGGCTGCCATGGTCCCTCGGTGGGCCTTTGGGGATGCGCAGCAGGTTTTGTATCACATAACCTAGCAGTCATCTCACTCGTGTGCGCAAGACACGAGCCACTGAAAGGTGCCTCCCTCTCCCTCCGAAGGGCTTGTGCAAACCTTCCAGCTGGGTCAAAAGAGGAAAAACCAACCAATTAATCTGTGAAAAAACCAGAGCAGTGACTGTGTCTCTGTCTGTACAACAGACGTGGTACCTGGAGCCTTTCTGTGCTCCACTGAGTTCAGCCTAAAGCCGTGAGTGCAGAAATTAACTTAACCCCAACGCCAGCAATAACTGATCAGGGTCCAAAGATGACTGTTTATTTTACTGAGTCCCTGGGTGTCAGCAATGTTAACTAGACCTTTCTCAGCCACGACTGTCGCAGCTTGGGTTTAAAACAGAGAGCCCTGCCTCTGTCTGTGCGGGCACCACGTGAGGCTGCCAGCTCCCACAGAGCGACCGTGGTGTGCCACACGCGTTGGGAGAGCTCACACCACCGCCCGACCCAACCCCCCCCAGCGGGTTCTCTCGGGGTGAATTAACCCCAGTTTGCACCAGCAGCGATCCCAGCAGCAGCCCTCTCCAGTGCCCAGCTTTGGGGGTGTACCGGGAGCTCCACACAAGGTCACGCCAGGAGGGACAGAGCCGCTCCAGAAAGGCTTCGCGCACGTTCCTGCGACACAGCCAGTGCCGCACAAACTGACCGCGTATCCACAGACCCTCTGCTCGAACCAGAGCCGGCACCGGCCTCCTGGGACTCATCTTCCTGCAGAACAACTGCGTTCCACAAGACAACAGCAGTTATTTATCCCCCCCACCTCCCGGAGCCTGTCACCATGTTCACACATTCCCTCTCACGGCATCCCACATCCTGCACCTTCTCATTTCAGAAGGACTTACAGCCAGATGTTCAACCTACAGCTACTGAGCCCAGCAGCCAAGTTGCTCCAAGGAGCAGAATACGAAGCCAGGACGCACTATGAGTGTAGTTCAAACACCTTATTTTGGGGTTTTGGAGGGTTTTTTCAAGCCTTCACCAGGCTATGAGTAAAAGGGCAGCCAGGGCTGAAGACTCATATGAGAACTGATCACTTGTGGGCGAAAGCCAATCCAGAAAGACTCGTTGTTTCATTTCCAGTCAAACGAGGCAGATGGGTACGGAAACTCCAGCTGAAGGCCCTTACCAGCTGTTGAATGCACGTTCAAAGCAAACAGGTTTTGCACTGCAGCGTGCAACAATGAATGTATTAGTCCAACACCCCAGTAACGCGTGCACCAAAGACGCAGGTATCGAGATCCTCCGATTCAAGTAATTTCAAAACCAGGCAGCACATCTGTACGTGGAAGATACTACCAGTGCATCACTTTCCACTGCAGCTCCTACCATTAACTTTGAGGAGTCGTTATTTCCTCCATCATCTGTAAGTGATACTAAATTGTTCAGAAAAAAAGTGGATACGAGCAAATAAACAGTAGCTGATGAAAAAAGTGAATTCAAGCTATTCAAACAACAAGTGATGAAGTCACCCGACCTTAAAAAGTGTGTGCAACAGCACATTAACAGCAGCAGTTTAGCCAGTCAGCTCAGAGCTGTAAGCCAGAGAAAAAATTCCCTTCCAAACAACACATGAGCTCATCAGTTTGAGTCACACACTCAATCACCTCCTCTTTAGATAGACACGCAACAAACCATCTCCATCAACAGCAGGGACCAACAAAACATACACTTTAAAGCAAAGGTGGACTCATCCCAGGTCTGTGTCTTTTGGTGTCAGCATTTACCTCGGCAGTATTATTTCTTGGTTTTAAGCAGGGTGATAAAAGTTTCCGAACAGCATCACTGCAGAACACCCCCAGCTCTGCCTGCAGAGCTGGATCGAGGGTCAGAACCCACATGCTTTTACTGCTGTGCTCCTGTCCTGCATCGTAGCTCCGCAGATGCCTTGGGAACAGCAGCAAGAGGTCTCGGTTCTTAGCAGGCACACAGGGGACCAGCACCGCTCCCGTGTGGCACTGGCTGGGGACAGGGGCGGACAGAAGCCATCTGCTCCATCCTTCATCACCTCCTGCTCACACAAATACAAAATCCATGCCTGCTGCACCACTCATGGGAGGTTCCCACTATTTAACTGTGCAGCAGAAGAGTTGGAGCCGGTTTGAGCCGAGGGGTTCAGCCCAATGCACACGGCCAGGAGCCCACGTCCCCGAACAAAGCCCAGCACATCACGCGAGCTCCTGCCAACTCCAGGGAGCTCCTGCGGCAATACATCCAACAAGCTGCCCAGCACCTCCTACAAAGACACTTGCAGGACCAGAGAGAGAACAAACACCTTTCAACTGTTTGAAGTTACCCAAATTTGTGGATATTCTCCCAAAAAACGTACTCCATCTTCCACCCCCACCTGCCTCATTTCGACTGAGAGTGCTTTCGGTTTAGACAGGAAGCCTTTCACAAAAAAGCTGCTTGCGTCTGGGTTCCCAGGCATCTTCATCTGCAGCTAAGGGATTGTAGGTGGGGATCTCGGACCAACAATCACTTGTTTGGTTTTGTAACCAGTCAAAACCAAAACACTTATTTGGAGACCTCTAGGAAGTCTGGATTTGCAGAAGAATTGGCTTCTCCTCTGCCTGCTCCACAGCCCAGCAGCGTTTCGGCAGCTCCGTGGTCCTCACACAGAGGAACTCTGTTCTGGGCTCAGCTAAGGATGACAACTGCATCTGAAAATGGCATCTGGAGCCAGAAGCAAATCTGTTCCTAAAGCTCAAACAACTTCAGCGGATACCCGGGAAGCCACAGAAACAGTCCAAAGTCAGTCCAGAATTGGGGATGTTAAGTGGATTTGTGCTTTAGAAGAAAATCAAGAATGATTTTATGCACAGAAGCAACAAGAAACAAAAGAGTTTCTTCATGCTTTGCAGTTCAGATCTCCATAAAAACCATACAGCTGCACGCAGAAACAAAGACAGCCTGTGAGCAAAAGCAGAGGGCACCATAACAATCTTCATTGTTGCTGGATTACCATACAAACACCAAGACAGGCTTGGAGACAAACAAAAAACCGAAAAAAACCCAAGTATTTGTCCAAAATACCTTCAATATCCTGGCCTTGCAGAGGTTAACCCTCCACATTTATGCTTCCGAACACTGTGGGGGTGAATACGTGGGAAATGCTGCTCTAGAGCATCAGGCTTTGTGGCATCACCCCTGGGCTGCCGGGCACGGGCAGCCTGCTCCCGGTGCGTGCTGTGCTCACGCGCCCAGCTGCACGCCTGCTCGTGGATCCTGCAGGGCTCAGGGACCCCGCAGAGCCTCGGGATGTGCACAGTGGCAGTCTCCCATCGGTGGGATGCCCGTCCGCAGCCCCTCCTGCCATCCACGCCCCGCTGCTCAACGCCACTTGGCATCTCCAGGATTTGCTGTTTAAAGGGTGACGCTGCAACACGGCAACGCAGAGGTGCCAGCAATGATGGAGCTGCCTCCAGAGTGACGCTGCACACCCAAATGTCCAGAAAGGTGGCCATGGCACTTCAGCTGGGCACAGACGGGTTAGCACCATGAGCCTGCCGAGCATGAATGCTTACAAAGCTCCTGGAGTAGCTACCGAGAGACCACTCACCATGGATTTCACCGGCTCCTGAATTTGGCTTTGCTGCAGTGACAGTGAGCCCCACGCCGGAAAGGGACCGCTCCACACTGGAAGCATCCGGATAGCTGCTGACATTGGTTTCCCATTTTTGTGTGCTGTTTCCAGCAATAACAACAAACCTCCGGGGACCTGACCTACAATACCTTGCTGCACGCACTCGGCAGTGCCTCCCTGCCCTTAAAGGCTTGCCTGGCCCTGCTAGCACAGCAAACACCCCTCTGGGCACCTGTACAGGGCGTGCCGCCTCGCCGCAGCCCTCAGCAGCCCAAAATTGTGTTTGCAAACCCTCCACTCCCAGCCCAAACTGGAGCCTCCCAGGTCCTTTCCTCCTCCTGACCTACCGCTGTTGCAGGACAAAGATCTCGCCCCAGATGCCCTGGCAGCAACTCCGAAGGAAGATTTCTGCTGCTCCCAGGGGAAAGCCAGCATTTTGCATTTTTAAAATAGAAAAAAAAAAAACCACCAGGATTGAATTTTAACCTTGCTATACAGACGACACCTGCAGGAACACATGCACGTCTCAAGCGAAGGAGGCATTTCAGAGCAAGCCCACGTTTGGTAGCATGGCGAGCAGCACAGACAAGGCTCTCGGGCTAGGTAAGATCAGCCCTGGAGAGTTTCATCTCGTCATGCCATAGCACAGACCTGCGCACTGCCTCCTGTACGGAGAGACCATCTAAGGTGTTACCATCTAAGACACTTAAGCAGTTTGACAACATAAAAATAACAGCTCTTGGGACCAGAGATGATTTAAGATTAAGTAAACAGGACAGGCAAAACACTGGGTTTTTTTTTGGTTTTTTTTTTGTTTTTTTTTTTGGGGGGGGGGGGGGGGGGTGGAGCAGGGAAGGTGTTTGTTGGTTGTGGTTTTTTTTTCCCCCCTATCTAGTTAGGTCTCACCCAGCCTCCAGATCCACGTCCAAAAAGGACTCCAGGCTGCTGCTGTGAAAACTGTTACAGAGGGGAACAGAAGACTGTAATTGCTGTGTACATGACCGGGGGGTGTGCAGAGAGCAATCATTTGCAAAGACAGGAAAGCGGTACGATAAACCTCCAAATGGGCCAGGGAACTCAGACGCTGGCCTGGAAAATAAGTTAAAACAGCACCTCTAAAAAAAAACACCAAAAAACCAACCCAGCACAAATCTGTATTTTGTTTAAAAGGAGATGATTCCAGAGATGCACAGCACCTTCTGTTAAACTCTCAGTTCAATCCAGCCTTTCAGCGTCCCCTTCTGCCTGTCTCCTCCTTAACCACTGATGGTTTAAACAGCAAACATTTTGTTTGACTAGCACAAGGATTTTTGTGCAAATTCAGTGCCCGATACTGAAACGGCTTCAGTGCTGCACAGCACATACATGAGAACAGGTGTAGAAGTTTTAAAATATTGTCTAGTTTCCCAGTGGGGTGATGGAAATGAGACATAGAGGAGATAGAAAAGAGGAAGAAAATCCAAAAAGCTATGGCTACATAAAATGCTCTCAGCAAACAGAAGCCTTATGGGAACAATCTCTGAGCTGATGTTGCAACCCCACTATTACTACAGCTTTTGCAGAAACCAACAGACCTCTTCGGCAGGGGCCCTAGCCCTAATCCACAATCCTCTGCACCCCAGGGAAATTTTCTTTCAGGTGACTCCCAACATACAGCAAAGCATTTAGCAAAACAAGGCTGAAGGTTTTCACATTGGGGCTTCCTTCCTCCTCCTCTGCCTGCAGGCACACAGAAACCGGAATGACATAATGCTTCTGTATCGCTGCTCCTGCCGTGCCAGCCTGGGCTGCCAGAGGAAGGCGAGGGGTAAAGGGAAAGAAAACGAGACAAAAAACAACGTTAGAAAACCTCAGCTCATAGAACAGCTATTTTCAAGTGGAAGGGAAAGATGTTCTGCGCTTCCGAGAGAGGGAGGCCACCGGAGGAAAACATGCCAGGGAACAGCTGGAAACAAAAGCTGGAGCAGACGGGGTGGCGGCGGAGGAGACATTTTCCATGGGCTTGCTGATGCGGCTGATACACCGAAACAACCAAACAAAACCCCCCGCAGCCAGAGGAGGGGACAGCCATCACGGGATCTGGATGGCGCAAAACCTACTCGCTTTTTAAAAATAAAAAAATACAGAGAAACTTTTAGTCCCAGTTATGAGAAGAACATTCTGCCCAGTCCAGGTGTATCTGCTCAGTTCCCATCACCTTGGTGCACTTGGGGCTCACAGACACGCTCACAGCCATGTAAAAGCACAGCTTTCCTACAGGGGATTAGAGGCGGCAAGAACCGCTCAGTGCCATTGAGAACTTTGCAGAATAACTCCCCAGCTTTAGGAAAACACAACAAACCCACAACCCTCCTGAAACAACCCTCCTACCGTGCTGTGCATCCTCAACCCTGCCTTGAGAGAGAGCTGGAGACATCAAAACCTGCGAGGCACTCAGTTTGGGGTTTGGTTTTTGGTTTGATTTTTTTTTTTTAATTTGTTTGTTTTGTTTGGGGTTTTGTTTTAAGTTGAAGCCACAGCTAGTTAGTCCCACATCAAGCAGAGATGGAGGTTCAACACTGTATGTTTGGAAATGTTTTTCACACAAAGGATAAGTAGTAAAGGATGGAGAAGAGAGATGCTGGAGCAGTTTCTCAGCCAAAGCCGTCTCTGACGAGATCAGCCGCGTGTCCCCCGTGACAGGGAAACGAACATCCCTGAAGGACGCTGATGCAAGCGCTGGCAGACACGGGGAATTGCTGCAACAACCACTCTCCACTCTGCAAGCCATCCAAAGAGATTTCTAACCAGCACGGGCCAGCTGAAGCGCTCCCCACAGATCAATTCCGTGGCTGCTACAGGGATGTGATGGCACGGCTGCACTTAGCCCATTCTGCCTCAATCTGCCTTGCATCAGAGCGCTAAAACCTCCAAATAAACCACTATTCCAATTAATACAGTCATGCCAGAAAATAAACAGCAGTTTCCCCGGGCACACAGCATCTGAAGCAGCAGGCCAGCCCCGCTGGATGGCTCGTGTCTACTGCCGTCAGGGACCACGCTGCTCCGGCAGCCAGCAAGACCGGCAGCACGTGGCCAGGCGAGGAGGAAGAGGAGGAAGCACCAGGATCAATGTTTCCTTCCCTGCTGATGCCAAGCAGAGCCCTGACACACCGCAGCAACGGCGGGATGAGCACTCAGCTGCAATGTCAGGACTGTGCTCTCGCATCTGTGCCCAGAAGGTGCCACCACATCAGTGCTGTCCCCACTTACCGCACACAGGTACACCCAGCAGCAGCTCAAGAAGGCAAGGTGAGATGCTGTCAGGTATTTACAGAGGTCCTGTCCTTACAGAAGCTGCAAAAGTTTAAAGCAGAACTGCTCATCCACACGCTTTGTTAAGGATTAGGAAAAGCGAACCAGCGAAGGCAAACTCTGCAGCAGTGTGGCTGGACCTCTGGCCAAACACGACAGCCGACCGTGGAATCCCAGAACGGTTTGGGTGGGAAGGGACCTTAAAGCCCACCTAGTCCCACCCCCTGCCATGGGCAGGGACACCTCCCACCAGCCCAGGTTGCTCAAAGCCTCATCCAGCCTGGCCTTGAACCCCTCCAAGGATGGGGCATCCACAGCTTCTCTGGGTAATGCAGAGGCTCTGGATGAAAAGCAAGAGACCATCTCCCTGAAACTCAACAGGCAAGGAGCAGAAGCATTGAGAAGCATCCCTTCGCACACCCTCCATGGCAGTGAAGATGAAACCTTTACCTCCATCCCTGCGTACAGTCTCCTGGTTGGCAAGCAGCTAACTTGAAGCCTGCTACGAAGCAACGCTGAGCAGTTTTACAGGGGACATTTCTGGATGCAGGCTGGTGACTGAGGGGTTGCAGTGCGCTTCTGAGAAGGAGGTGCAATAAGACATGCAAAGAAAATAATAACTGCAGAGAAAGACTTGAAAGAGACAGCTTAGGGACCTCCAAATTTAGAGAGCTGCACAGAAACAACCAGAGGGAAAAGACATCAAAGATGATATGGGTCACTCCAATAAACACCCTGGTAATTAATTAGCAGTGGTGAGCTCCTCCAGCAAACAGCACCGGCCAGGAGGGTCCTGGCCACCTCCTCAGGCTGAGCAGAGCCTCCAGCCACTCTTCATTAACACCAGGCCAGGGAAACAGCAGGAAGCCACGCTGCCCCAGACCTGCCCCTGCCCAGACACCAAGCCACGGTGGGCTCACCGCCCCTGCCCCAAAACCGAATTCCTTGCTCTTCTGCTGCGGGGGAAGAGCTCTTGGGAAAGATCCAAACAGCTTTTACCTGAACCATACATCCTGTGAGTTGCTACTGCAACTGAGCACTTAAATTGTCTTCTTCCTAACGCTTCCTCGGGTCTTTGGAGAGCAGCAGGGTCACAGAACACTGAGGATGGTGCTCAAACAAAGGCACAAGCCCTGGCTAAGGGATGGGGTCAAAACAAGGCATCGGGGCTCACGCTGGGGCTGGTCACAGCACCGTCCCTGTGGCAGGGCAACATGTTCAGTTTAGCTTTCACGTGCTCTTTGAAAAGAGAGCAGAGTGCAGACGTAAGGCTTCCTTCTCACCACTTTCTTAATACAAGCTGAGGACAGGGGAAAAAAAAAAAAAATCCATCCCCCTTCCAATCAAAGCCATCTGCTCAGAAACACGCTCCACTCCTTCCCCAACACACACTTCTCCTTTCCTATGGGAACAGCAGCAGGTGACGGGCAAGGCTGCCGCAGAAAGAGCCCTCCATCACGTTCACGTCTGCCTGGTGAGACCCACCCTGGCCCCGTTTCTGGTGCACGCGGGGCAGCATTTTGCACAGCAGCGACCGCTGAGCACTCCTGCGCACAGAGCCCTGCCCTGACTCACCCAGTTGATGCACCTGAGCAGGGCAGGCTCCCAACAAACCAGCCAGGCCAGGTCATCTCAGCACAAACACATGAATAACGAGACATTTCAGAGTGGATGGATGACACAGGAATGACAAAGTCACGGGTCCTTCAGGTGAGGAGCAGCCCTTTTGCAGGGCACATCCACCGCCCCGGCTTTCCCACACAGCTCCACCACATCTTCTCGCCCAAAATCACCCAGAGACACTTCTGTCCTGCTTCAGTATTTGGAGAAGGATAAGGACAAGTGATCGGTGTAGCTGACTCGTAGCCATGAGTAAGGGAAGAAGTTTTGTTCCAAGCCAGCCGTAACACCATGGCTCCCAGCACAGGGCCCCGAGCAGCCCTCCCCTGTACCTCGAGTGCTGAGAGGAGAGGGCGTTCGGGGGAAAGGCAGGATTTTCGGTTCCTGGGTGCAGTCCTCCAGGTGTTAAGAGCAGCAATGGGGCTCTGAGAACGGCACCCTGCCTCCACCACCGCAGATCCAGGGAGTGGGGAGGGTGATGGCTGGGAAGGACAACAAAGCTAGAGGCCCAGAAGAATCGTAATGGTCTCCCAAAAGCCCCCATTTTTGCCAAAATACTCGCACGCTGGCTTAATTTAGGGCCTTTTGCAGCTGGCCAAGAGAAAGCAAAATGTAAGTCCAACTCAGTTACAAACATTCCTGGGGCGGGAGGTGACAATAGGCAACCATGGGACATAAAGAGGACAAAGTCCCTGCTCTGCACAGGGAGCGCCTGGCATGATGCTCCTGGAGACCGATACACTCGGTAACTTCAGCACAAACCTACTAAGAAACACACAGGCGACAAATGGACCCCAAATTCCTCCTCAAAATGTCATTTTCATGTCACACAAAAGTAACACATCCAGCGCCCTTGCAGCTCGGGTGCAGCAATGGTCAGGGCATCACCCACCTCTTACCCAAAGGCCAACAGCATCCAGGGAGTAACCACCACCTCTGCTGCCACGGACCAGATGGATTTCTAACAGCAATTTAAACAAAGGGCATCGCTAAGGTATAGATACAACAGCAACCACGGTGTCTAATCTAAGACACATCTGATTTAGTACGAGGTGCCAAGCTACAAGGCTGTGTTGAGAAGCGATGCTTCTGCTCAGGGATCCTGAACAAGGATGGACAGAAGCAACCACGATGATTCCAGACACGGCTCATACCGCGTCTGAGGCTTTCAGACACTGGATGTGAGCAAGCAGAGGCTGCCTGCTGCTTACAGTGAGAGAAAAAGGGCTTTCTCATCTCTTGGCTGCCCGCTGTTCCAACACCCAGACGCCCAGGGAGAAGAGAGGAACCCCTCAACCCCTTTTTTCTAGAGGCCAGGTGTACGGCAGAAGAGCAGCAGCAAAAATTCAGAGCTTCATCTGCAGAGCTTCACTTTGAAAGGTGTGCCTTCCCAGAGCTGAAAGGACAATCCAGTTCACGCTGCATCTCCAAAAACCTGTGTTGAAACAGCTGTAATGGGCCAACAAAGGAAACGCAGCAGAGCCCAGCGAGACAGAGAGCACCGGCACAACGGCTTCACCCCTCCCCACTGGAGGTTAGGGATCCCAGCCTGACACGAGATGTCCCAGTCACAAGACCAACCCACAGTGTACTCCATTTCACACCCATAACGGCGAGTTCTGATTCTGGACAGATCAAACAAGTAGTAGACGATACAATACTCACTTCAAATTGGGATGTGGGGTCTGGGGGGGGACGAGGAGGAGGATCACACACTTACAAGTAAAAGATCTACAAAAAAAGCCTGTACATAATATTCCACCTCTGCAGTTTCGGGACAGCATGAGGCACATGTCAAAACGGAGGCCAAGCACTACCTGTTCACAAATCCAAGTGCCTTCACGTCAAGGAACGGTCTCCGTCAGGGCAGAGGGACAGCACACTGCTGGCGGAGAAGCGTGCCCTGTCAGTACACACATCCCAACCACGCCAGAGACAGAGGCAGTTTGATTGCCAAGGCTGTCAGGAACATCAGCAGCACCAAATTCACTCAGATTTCAAAGCTACTCCAAGTGATTTTCCAAAAGGTGCAGAAGCAGAGCCCACCAGAGCATGTATGACTGTGAAAAAACAGTATGTGACCTAATTCTCTAATTAGGAATGGGGTCAGGTGCCCACAGAAGATGAGGGAAGGTCCTGAAAATATTAATTAATTGAGATTTATTTTCCTAGAAAAAAAGGTGGTTGTATTTTGTTGTTATAAAATAGTGGATCCAGAGACAAAGCTTTTATAGCGATAGCCAAAGCCACTCTTCTTTGGGTTTTACATATATATCAAAGAGCCCACTGCACACTCACTTTGCAATCACACTCATTACTCCTGCAAAACAGCGGCCAAAGCCATTTCTATGAGAAGACAACTCCAACTTTAACACCTCACCTAAAACAACAACACCGTTACACTCCATCCCTTTCTGTGTAGTAAACGCTAACCCCACGGAGCAGCTCTACAGCTCCCAGCTGGGGCAGGTTCTTCAGAGACAAACTCTCTTCAGGGAAGCTTAAAAGCACCAAGCACCTCCTCGAAGGCAAACCGCACCAGCTCAGCCAGACACCCAAGGAGATTAATGATACCACAGCCTTCTAGTTCCAGAATTTGCTGCTCTCATTTCACAAGCATCTTGACTTCTGAGTCACCGCCTCCCTGTAAACCTCCGTGGAGCAGGTGCGCGCTTGCATCAGCTCCTATGAAGCTGGTAGTAGCTCCGAGGACCGAGCACGCAGCCAGGAGCCAAGCCACATTGCTCCTTTACGCTCTAAATTCAGCCAGCTTCAACACAGAGCCCTGAGAAGCACCCGATTCCCTCCGACTCCTGCTTACGGGCAAAACCAAGCACCACCTGCTCCAGCTCTGTAGTCGGCTGTGGCGATGACGCAGGGTCTGAACTGGATTGCTTCTGTCGAGCCCTTGGGGACGTTATTTTGCGCAGAGGCTGGGAGGAAGGATGACAGATTGAAAACCACCCCAGCTGCCAGGCCGTGTTAGGCTTTGACTGCAGCGCAGGGACGCAGGAAATAGCACAGCGCCACTCCTTGGCTCTTAATGACGGTCTTGTGACACCGTAGTTAATGGTCTGTCATGATTAGAAACCTGGCTGTTTGCGGGAGGCGGATGAGCCGAGCGGTGCTGGAGGTGGCCAGCCCCGGAGCAGCTCTGCCCCAGGAACAAGGAACAAGGCTGCGGCTCCTCTGCCAGACCCGGCTTCCC
>NW_010111615.1:0-4096 GCF_000699245.1 Pterocles gutturalis
CCGGGGCTGGGGCCGCCCCAACCGCCTCCCGGTCCCCGGGAAGGCAGAGCCCGGGGCGCTGTCCCCGCACAGGATCCCTTAATCCCCCTGTTTATTGTTCCTCTGGTTCAAGTGAGCAGGAATTTGCATATTCTGGCTCCTGAATCTGACCGTAATTAGAGCAACTGCACAAAACCCCGCCCGAGAGCTCCCCTCTCCTCTGCTTGAGTTACCTCGGAGGGGGCTTGTGTGAACCTCGTGTGACTCAAAGGAAAAAAGACATATGCTTTCAATCCCAGGCACAGTCCCCTGGCAGCAGGCACCCAAGACATCAAACTGCATTTCTGGGAGCCAAGAAACACCTTCGGGAAAGTGGGAGCATCTCTGCTCCTGCTTAGTCACATATGTTGAATCCAGGTGCTTGGAGGACACAAACCAGGACATACAGACTCAAACTGATTTAAAATCCTGAATCCTCTGTATTCGAAATTCATCTTTTGCCTTTTAACCTTTGGGTGACTCTGTTTTGCTTTCCTAGCCCTCCTGTGGAGAAGTTTCCTCCCTTGGGAAGCAGAGAAAATGAGGAGTTTCTGCACCAGATGCCTGCCACAGCCGAGGCACTGGGAGCTTCCTGACCAAACTGGAGAGGGTGACAACAGGACAGCCACATACGTGCTCAGGGAGAGGCTGCCAGAGTGCCACCAGCTGCCCAGCTGAGGGTACGTCCAGCCACCCTGCATCCCCCTCTGCATCTTCCTCCGCAGTACATCCCTACCCAGAGCACAGCCGCCGGCAATGGAGCATCTTCCCCCAGGCTGCCTGCAGGAGTACGTGTCAGTAGAGTGCACACAAGCATCTCAGCTACTAGCCCTGGCACCAGCAGCAAGCACATCAGTTTAACATCTCCAGTGCCTTAGAAAAGCAAACATAGGCTCAGACATTTACCAAGGAAAACCCAGGGGTTGAAAAGTCTCTTCCTGGGGTCAACCAAGAGGCCAGGACAGCAGCCTGGAGAGCTTGGTGTGCTCTGCACTGAGATGCTGGCTTGGGAATGACACGTTGTCTGCTCAACACACCAGCCCAGGCAGCCACAGTGAAATGCATTAAACCAGTTCTTTCGTGCTTAACCTCCCGTCGAGATAAACAATTACATTTGCATCCACTACAAGCCAAGCAAAGCCAGAGAGTCTTCTGGGAAAGCAAAAAAATTGGAAGGGCTGGACTGTATTTTGGGTTAGGGCTGAATCCCTCCTGGCTTTCCTCTCAGCCTGTACAAAAACCTGTGTGTGTTCCTGAGGGACTGGGAAGGGGCCACTCACGAGGGCACGCTTGATGTGTGGTACCCAAAGGGAAGCCTTTGACTGTGCTAACAGCAGAGAGCTTGTAGGAATCTGCATGAAACTCTCCTGCACAGGACTGAGATGCGTAAGCCAAGGAGGCAATTTACAGGGAAACATAAACTGGGCATTTTGTAAAGACATCGTGCATTTCCAACAGGATGATAGCGTGCTATCTAGGTCCCAGCCCTTGGGCTGTTTAATGGTCTGTGCAAACAGCATGTCAGGCACTCTCAGCAATGGTGAGTAATGGGTCTTCAGATTGCTGTACTGCACAAAGCCACGCTGAGCTGTGTGCCCAGCTCAGAGCTGGGGCTTCAGCTCCTCCCAAAACTCACATCAGCGCATAGGAACTCAATTACCTATTTAATGTATCCCCAGTTCTCCTAATGGGGGATAACCTGCAGCAGCCAGTGTGCAGGGAGCATCCCAGCACCTGCAGGGACTCAGGATGCTGCGGGTGCACGGGCCATCGGAGGACAACGTGACGTAAGGGAGGGGCCCTGGCACAAATCAGTGCCTCCTCGTCCATCGCCTCTAATAAGAACAACCCTTGGTCAGAACAAAGTCTTTCATGTTCACTTACAACATCTATTTATAATACCAACAAAACCACAGGACGTAACAGCCTCAGACACGCTTGAGAGCCTCCAAGAGCTCGAGACACAAGAGGGTTTCCACCAGCAGCAATTCCCTGGCATCAGCAAGAGGGGTTTGTGGTTCAGGCTGCGGACGGAGGCGCAGGAGACCCAGCTCAGCCCATCACCGCGGTGGCCCTGGCTCTGCCACGCCGTGGGGCTGCACTGGCCGCAGATGCGCCGCAGGGACACGTCTCTGGTGTCCAGGACACGGCCCAGCCAAAGCCACCAGCCCCAGGCACCAGCCTTCTGATAGCCTCCTCCCCTGCTCTCCTTCCACTGGATCCTGCACCAACAGCTTCTCTCTTCCCCTCCCTTTCTTTTTGCTTTAGAAATAAAGTAATAATAATTAAAAAAAATGTCTCCTCTTGCTTGGAGCTGGAGGTCTGACTGATGGCTGGGCTTAAAGCAGCTCCTGTATCTGCCAGACCCCAAGGAACACCCAGACCTTTTTAAGAGTCCTACCAAAGCTAGGGCACATTAAAGCAAGTTTAGTCACAGAAATAAATGTTTTCTTGGGATCCCTGAGCCAAGACACAACCAAGTTCCTTGAGGTTTTAGGCCTGGCAGGACTCCTCCCTGCATTTCACATTTTTGAATCACAATATCCCATTGCTTTGACATGTCTGTGGATTTCCAGCATCCGCCGGAGCCGTGAGCGTTCAGAGAAAGGCACTGCAAGGGGGCACATCCTCAAGCTGCTGGGGAAAGCCCTGCCCTGGCTGAAGACCCTTCTCCTTGCTTCTCTCTTGGTACCTGCACCCCAGAGCTGGCATCAGTTGTCCTTCGCCAGTGGGGGAACAGCCCCCGGGCACCTCAAGCTCCGTATCACACAGCAGCGATGCTCGAAGCTCGGCTTCCCCGGAAACACACTTTCTAACCCCAGATGCATTCGGGATCACCAAGGGACTGCTGTTGGCACAGAGCCATGCGGTTTGGCAGATACAGCTCTAAAGAAAGAGAGGGGGGAAAAACTGGTGGAAAAATGTCCCCTCCAGCCCTCTTGTTGAATTAAACCACATGTATATTTTTAAAATACAGCGGAAAGGAACGGCTCTCCAGCACATGTTCAAGAGCAGAGTCTTATTTCAGAGATTTCAAAAAATTAGTGTCTGAATGCTGAAACAATATAGCCTTTAGACGAGGGCATTTGGAAGTGATTAACGAGCCTGAACTCATGCGTTCAGAATAAAAAGTTAGTACCGCACGCTGGTAACAACTGTCAGCTACTAAAAATCTAAGGAGGGGGGGAAGAAATCAAACTCAATCCTGGATAATCTAATGCTCCAGATCAGCAGGAGACCACTAGCAAACCTGCCAGCCCCGGGTGCATTGCCTCCAGACCCCGAGCTCGTCCCCGCCGGACAGACGGACACCCCGGCCCTGGCTGCAGCCCCTTGCCCACCCCACAGCCAGGAGAGTGGGACCAGCAGCGCAGGGTGACAGCAGGAACACACTGCAGAGCACCTGTGTCAGCGAGGAGACAGCTGCCAGCACCTGGACCTCATGACCTCTCCTGACATCTGCGTGTCTCCCACATCTGCACCGCTCCATCTCCCCCCAAAGCTGGAGATCCACGTCCAAGCAGGGTGCACAGCGAGGAACAGGAGTTGGTGCCGCCAGGAGAGAGCACGGAAAGCTCGGAGCCAGGCGGCACAGCCCCTGTTCATCTGCTCAGGCTGAAGCGTGAACAGCTTTCCCAGCCGAGAGGCACTGAACGCAATTCTGACTCCACTCAGGAGCATTTCTGGGCACAGACCATTATTATTATTTTCTTGTTTCTTTAATGATGTTGAACATGCTCCGAGACCCTTAATCACAGGGGAGATTACAGCAGACTCCCGGAGGGCTGACAAATGGGATGAGGAAGGCCAAGAATAGCTGCGCTGACAGCACGCCCTGCCAGGGGCTGCCTTCGAGGGGAGATGGGGGACCAGGGAGGGGAGCAGCCCCTTCCCCGCGCCCCAGGCAGGAGGCTCCCACCCCGCTCCCGCCACACCACAGGGGGAATGGAAGGAGCCAGGCGGGGGGAGCCCCCTCCAGCACTGCTGGGGACCCCATGCTGTGACCACGAGCCCACCCCAGTGTGTCTCGAGCCCCCTGAGCCCCCCTTCCCCAGGGACACGCATGCACAGGCAGGGT
>NW_010111615.1:4110-6198 GCF_000699245.1 Pterocles gutturalis
CAGCTGCCCCAGGGGGCCATCCATCACCGCCACCAGCACCAGTGACTCTGGGGTTTGGGAAAGTGAGAATGGAGCATTTTGGTCCCACGGCTGTTCCTGCAGCCACCGAGGATGTGCCGGGTGCCACAGGGGCTGCCCTGCCAGCCCCGGAGAGGCTGGGCTGCAGCGCTCCTCTGCAGCCGTGGCCCCATCTAAGAGATTTCTGTGCTCTGAGCACTGTGTTGGGGACAGTTTTCATGTTTTGGAGCATGCTGTAACGGCAGGAACAAGTCACATCCCAAAGGATTTGCTTCTCTGGGCATGTCACAGAAGGCAGCGAGGGAACAGCTCGAGCCCTCCTGCTCCCCAGCCTGCGCCTGCTCTGGGGCTGTCGTGGGGGGAACCCAGGACTCCCCACACACAGAGCACAAGGCATTTCCCCCTGATCTCAATCTCATGGCTTATCCTTTAATTTTGCAAAATAAAAAAGAGGTGAATATTTTAAATGAAATATATTCCTTTGTATGACACAAAGAATTATGAATTGATAAAGATTTCCTATTATCTTACAAAATCTACCACCCCAATCCTTCAGCAAGGCCATGCCCTTAATTGCAAGCAGATGTCTTTCTCTGCTGACACGTTAAATGGAAGCAGAAAGACCCGCTGCTATCTCCCATCAACAATTTGCACTAAAGCAGAGAACAGATTTTCACAGAACAGGACTGCTGGAGGAGAAGGGAGATTAAGTTCCTGCAGACCGGGCGTCTCAGCATTACAGCGAAACAGGGCAGCTCGGGAAAACAATGAACTCTAAACAGTCCCTAATCCCAGAGTAACCAAAAGCTTTTGTGGAGGAAAATGAATTTGCTGAAACTAATACTGCCGGAGCCCCGGAGAGCTCGGAGACCAAGGCAACATGCCGCGAAGGCGAGATGATCCAGCTGACAAGCCCCAGCGTTGGCTCTCCATGTACGCGGTACGTGCGGTGTTGATCATTGGGGGTCTCCACTGGCACGTGTAAAACCAGCCGGGAAGGTGCGGGACATTGCCGGTCCCCAAGCCCCCGGCACAGACCAACACGTGCCTTCATCATGGGCAGTCAACGCTCCCCCAGACCCAGCCTGCCTGGCCCCCAGCCACTCATCCCAGGGGGGTCTGGCTGCCCCCAGCCTCCCCATTAGGTCTGGTCCAGGTCCTGGGGATGGAGACACGGGGCCAGAGACTGCCCTGTCCCGCGGCACGGCATGCGGGCAGAGCACAGCACCCGGCTGCTCTGTGACAGCCCGGGAATTATCAATAGAAGCAGAAGTGACAGGGTGTTTAGCAAACATTAAACCCAGGAAGCTTAAAAGGTCTTCCAGGATTATTAAATAAACATTTAGGGTGAGTGAGAGGAAAGAATATGAAATGGTGAAGAAATTGTAAACACTCTGGAGCAGGCAGTGAGGGGCTGCAGTAACTCAGCTGGGCAGCACAACGTTTAATAATTAAAGCAGCATCACCCATAGCTATAGCTCAGCTCTTCAGCAGGCATTAATGCAAAGGGAGGGATTTTTATAAACATTTCGCCCAATATTAACACTTTATTAAGACCATTTAACATGCAACTTTAACCACCCCACGCCAGCAGGGAATGACATCCTCAGACAATGAGATCTCACAAACACAGCCGGGGCAGGCGAGTGGGAACATCTGCTCCAGGTACCTGTGGGATCAAGGCAGAGCGCTTCCGCAGCATCACTTGTGCACCCACCAGATCCTCAGATGCTATTGCCCTCTGTAAATCGGGTCTAACCTGCCCAGAGCAGCTGCTCGGGGTCTCAGAGCTGTTCCCTGCGCCGCAGGGAGGGGAGCCGAGGCTGGATCCCGAAGCTCCGACCCCCCCCGGGTGCCCCCGGGCCGCCTCCTCCCAGCCACATCCTGGCCCTCCTCCTCCTCCTCGTGTCTAGAGCAATGGCTTGGCAACATCACCTGCTTGTCTCTAAAGGAAAAACATTAGACAGCAGTGAATTTCCAGGCTGCGCGCATTTCTGCGGAGAAGCAGGACCGTGCCGACTGCTCTGGGGGCCCTGGCAGGCTGCGAGCGAGCCCGCTGTGCGGCTGAGC
>NW_010111616.1:0-10206 GCF_000699245.1 Pterocles gutturalis
AGAGAGAAACCGGGGACGGAGTCAAGAACGAGAAGGAGCAGGACACTCGGGATATGATACGGGAATAGGGTGCGACAGCGCCTTGAGCACCAGCCCGGCAGGAGCGGGGATGTCACCTCGCCACAGGGCTGGGATCTGGCTGACGGCACCCGCGAGCTCCTCTGTAGTGTCTGTCTGAGAATTGGAGGCGAGAGGAGTCCACAACATCGCAGTCAGTGTAAAAACAGGCACTGTTTTCTTTACAAGAACTAACTGACTTTTTTTTTCCCAGATAATCCTCTGCATTTGCAGCCCGTGGCGGCTGATGCAGGGGCAGGCTGGGGGCATGGCCAATGACCGCTGAGAGCAGGCAGAGCCTCTGGAGTGGCAAATGGGAAGAAATTTTGAAGCTTTACCAAGAGACAGTGGAGTTCAGCAATCTCTCGCGACCCTGAACTCCACCTTACTGAAGGTCTCCCTTCATCATTACCTTTTTTCTCACATCTGTGAGCTTGATTGTGCCAAGGCCTGGCCGCTCTTCATATCCTCCTCCTTCTCCTCTGTCGGGCTGCAGCCAGTTTCACCTCTGTCCAGGCCATTCCAAGCCACCGGGACCTCTGTCTACAGATCAGTGACCCAGGGATTAGTGTCATTTACCTTGATTTTCTCTTTCACTCAGAGGATCTCCCAGCCCTGACAAGAAGACGGATAACAAATTGCAGAAGCCAAGGCTGAGTTCACTCACCTTACTGCAGCTCTTCTCCACTCTAGCCCTTTCTTCCCATACTTTTACCCAGACAAAATTGTGCTTCCCAGCTCTCAAGTATCAGAGTTCCCAGGCAGTCAGACATAGCAGTGAGAAGCTAAGACAAAATCTGATTTGCAAGTGGGTATACAGCTACATAACTCATTAATCTTTCCTTTTCTCTTCCTCTTCCTTCCAGTCACAGCTTCCTTCCAGCACCTACAGTAAATGATGCAAGGTCTGGCCTCCAGGGAACAGCCTCATTCCATATGCAACTCTGACTCCTTCCCTGGTTGATCCTGGACAACTCTGACTCCTTCCATAATTGATTCTGGACACCTAAAAAGGAAGGGCTTAATCCTAAAAAATCTAATGCGTTACCATGTAGGCAAAATGTATGTGCACACTGAGGCCAAATTAAGGTCATACTGGCATCTCAGATTAGGCGTTTCTGAACATTTCAGTGCTTGACTCCACAACCTGAATGCTCTTTATATCTGTATATAAATTCTGTAAGGGTGTAGGGGGAGTGATTTTAAAGCAAATGGCTTCCCCAACATGGGTTCCTGCATGCAGTATTTTCTCAGAGGACCCACTGGCAGATCTGAACTCTTAATATACGGATTTTGACCTCACAAGGCAAGAGGGAAACTTTCCGAGGGGGGATGAAACACTCTCTTTACTGTGGTTGTTGTTATTCTTCTTTGGCAACAGGAGAGACCTAGGAATACAAAGAGGGGGATGTGTGGTGGTGGTTACAGGGACATCTCCCTGTTCATTTTCCACTCCTTAAAGTAACGTGTTCCCCAAGCCCGGGATTGACACTCTTGCTGTTGTATCCCACCTGCTGGTCCCAGTTCCCTTCTGCAACATTATTCCCCCTCAGCTTCCTAAGATTTCTGTATCTCCATGCACATCTGTTCCTCTCCATTCCAGTCAGACTAATTCACCTTCCATGACAGCAGAGGAGGATGCATTAAAAAAAAAAAAAAAAAAAAAAAAAAAAGGAAAACAAATCTCCCTGAATTTAGCAGAATTGCCAGGGACCAGAGCAGCCCCTGCCTTCCAAAAAAAGCAATTGCAAAGCCCCAAACTGAGCATGCTACATACAGTCTGGTTTAAGCAGCCATCTCTTAGGAACCATCTGCTAAGCATGTGCAAATAGTGACTTTTGAGATTATTATGATGTAGTGAATTCTGTAAGAATTTTACAGGAACAGCAAAAGGAGGCTCTAAGTACTACTGTGACATGGCATAAATATTACAGAATAATGGAATACTGGGTTTAGTCTTAGGAATAACATTCACCTCCGAGGAACCAAAATGTAAGCTTTCAGCAGTTTTGGGGAAAAAAATTGCTCTTAATTATTTCCTCAAATGTACAGTAAATTTTATTGAAATATAAACCGGTCTTTCCTCGTATGATATTCTCATGCAGTCAAAATAAAGTGTGTGCTTTCAGGTGCAAAGCCAAACTCAATTAGCATTATACACAAACCAGAATATACCCTGAATTCTGATCAGAGGCAAGCTGATGATTCATACTGCATGGTCTGCACGTTTGTATTTGCCAGGAAAGCCAATGTACAGCTTGATAAGGGGTTTTGATCTAAAAAAAGGCACATATGCAATTTTAAACATTTGCTTTAGAAAATTAGGTTTTGACACTCCGCTTTAATTGCGTGTCATCTAATGCTGATGGGCACTTACCCGGGTAGAACACCAGCTCCTCGATTAAAATGTAAAATAGCATGTTACATTTACGGTAATAATATAATTCTATATTCATGAGGAGAAAGTGCTGTTTGGAATGCAGCTTTCATAGAAAGCAAACTCAAAAACCCTACAAAGATCAAATGTACGTCGTACAGTAGGATAATTCCCAGCTTCTGTTTTTATCTCAGGAACATCAGGAACAATCAGCAAATCAAGCCACTCCTATGAAAAGCATGTAAGAGAAAAAGGAATCTGAAGTTTTCTTACTTTGAATACACACCTGCTTAAATATCTAATGCTTCTGAACTGAAAAGGTACACCTTAAGAAAAAGTGTTCTCTATCAAATGCAGTTTGCTCATAAAATGTGCACCTGTGACTTACTGCAGTGGGTTTCTTTCAGCACCGTACATTCCGTGCTTTGTCATGGGAGATTTTTAGCGCTTAAAAATAAAACCAGGCAGACTATTGTCTTACCCTAAACACAGTCCTCAAAGAGATCTTCAGCTACTGCCCTGCATATTCTTTACACGGGAACATTGGGTAAGCAAGTAACAGGACATTTTTAAGGGCTATTCAAATATTGTTGTGGTACATTTTTAGTGACCACATGGAACATAAGGCCAATGGCCAATCCCCTGCTTTAAAATAATGTGGCTGTTTCGGTTAGTTTGTTTGTTTTGCTACTTAAAGGTCCTAATTGGTCCTCTTCTACTATTTTCTCCTGATTGTAGCCAGTCTCTGCCTTCATTCATAGGTACTTAGGGGAGAGACATGCTTGTGACAGACAGAAAGGACAGCAGCAGCTCAAGGCACAGCACAGAAACAGCATTGAGCTACAACCAAACTCTTGTAAAGCACGTACCTGGTGCAATTGCCTGGTGTATGTTAAGAAAGCCCAGGGCAGGGCTGTGACAATGGCCATAAGGGATCCATATTTTTGTGAGAAGCTGAAAATGGGCTGGTTAAAGAGTAATTAAAAGCTCACTTCCCCTTTACTTTTTGTTGTATTACTTGGTTCATTTTAGTATTTAAAAACAATTGATAAAGCATGACAAAAGGAATGTTAACAATGATCTTACAAATAAGGGTTCTCTGGTCTGAATACTCTACAACTCGACTTTTGTATATCATACAGTATTTCCTACCTGCTGTTAAACTGATGATTATGCTCATTCCACTCCCTGTGAGAGGCAGACAACCATTCTCATCCCAGTTTTAAAGAAGGGAAAATGAGGCAAGAGGAGATTAACAGTGAACTGACTGTGACCATACAGCAGCAGTAGAACATGGTTCCTGTAGCTTTCAGGCCTTGGTCCATCATCTGTGATGCATCATGTAAATGATACAAAACCTCTGTGATACTGTCTAAAATCTAATCAATCTGACACCAGTTCCTACACACTTTCTGAAAAACTGGAGACAAATTAAGAGGTATTTTTTTTAAGTGTCCTTTACTGAAGGTCTCTTACTTTATAGCCAACCATACTGTCAATATGACTCAATATGCAATCTAGATGCAGGTGGAAGAACGTGACAGAGCAGTACGAAGACAATTCTGAGTCAGAGTGTGCTGTCCCAAAGCTGTACATCTGTAATTTATATTGAGATAATTGTCTTTACTAACAGCTTTAGAGACACAAAGCCTATCCAAGGGCTATAAAGGGGACATAAATCAGAATGTGAAGCAGTAAGGTGGGGAAGAAATAGGCTGATCAGCCCCATCCATACACCTTGGCTGCTGTGCCAGACTACCACCAGCCCCGCATTTTCTGTTTTTGTAGGTGAGGTAGGGAGGAGCTGTCCTCTGTGCTCAGTAATAAGTATCTCTGCATTGCAATTCACAGATTATTTTTCTTATACTACATCAGATGCAGATGTGTAACACCTAACCTACCCTTTGGCTGTATTCTAGAGTACAGGAAATAGTGCTGGCTGACAGAGACCTCAAGGGGACACCTAGTCCATTCTTCTACTCCAAGGTGGGATTAGTAATGCTTATGTCACTCCTTACACATTCATCCAGCTTGCTTTTAAAATCCTCCAATACTGGAAAGCCTTTACCCTTCCCACGTGACCCTAGTGCTCCACGTTACTACAGAAAGATGTTATTGTTAGAAAGTTTTGCTGGTATCTGGCTTAAATGTCTCTTGCTTTCATTTAAGCCTATCTATGTAAATATGCATATAAATACGCATTTACATATATGCCATATATATACATGGTGTACACATGTGTGTGCATTCACATATATATATGTGAATACAAACATATGCAGACATATACTATTTATTCCCAAATCTGAAATAAGATGCTAACCTATTTCAGCAGCTCCATGTGTTCTCTTCTGCTTTCACTTGCAACCTACTTGTTTTGCACGGTTTGGTATGAAGGCACATAAACAGAAAAGAAACATTCGCACTATTCTAGGAGTTACACTCTGGCAAAATACCAGTGTCTCCAGACATATTTACTAAACTCCCAGTTAATGTTTTGTTTTCTACTAAAACTTCTTTGTCTCTTAAAGCAGTGCTTTACTGTTAAAGCAAAGAAGCCATCCATTTTACATACTTAACTGTGATACTTAAATTATAAATTCCTATTATTTTCCTAAAATAATTTATCCACAAATTATACCTCTTTTTTCTCCCTTGAATTCTGAATAATATAATTCTTTTTCTGGTATCATCAGGGTTATTCTCATGAGAGCTTGTTATTGTGTACACAGCACAGCACATACATAGCTATGCTTCTTCATTGGCTCACAGACCTCTTTCCCGATGAATATATGGTTTAAGTTTGTCGTCTCCTTCTTTGAACAAATTCTTGATCTTGACAACATTTCCTATTTTTTTAGGAAGCTGCATCATCAAGTTATCTGATACAACTCTGTTCAATTAACATCAACCAGACTGGGACACCAGGCAGATTTATTGTGCTGTCTTGTCTGCTTGTTTTGTTTCTTAAAATGTAGTATGAAAGCTGTAAATGGACTCGTCTGCTTATATTAGCTGTAACATTTCAGTACATCAGGACCATTTAGACTGTATTTCAAAATAAGAACTTAATCCATCTTTCTGCAAGGAAGGACTTTTTTTCAGGCCATTATTGTTTATGACGAAGGAAAGAGCCTTCCCTAAGGCTGAGAGAAGTGTCAGCAGTCACTGTTTTAAAATAAACAGGTGAGAGGCCATGAGTAATAACCTGGTCAATCACAAATATCAGATAACCTAGCCAAAAATATAGCCAGAGAGTGGTGGTTCAAAGGCTTCAGCTTAAGAAGTAAATCTAGATCTAACATAATATGGGAAAACCCTAATAAAAGCAGAGCTGTGTTTTTGTGCAGCTGATGCCAATATTGCAAGGGAACAGAACCATCCTTCCCCTCTACTGAGTTTTCATACAAGCAGAGGGAAAAAAAAGCACAGGCTCCATGTTACATTCCTGTTTGTTTTTTCAATCTGTTCATGTTAATGGTACAATCGGGGATCTCCAATTTTTGTGTCATCACTGCCAGCATCTCAGAGACAGACCACAGAACTGCATTTCCAGCCACACAGGGCACTTCCCTCTTTATTACGCTCTATAAAATGTAAATCACACATGCTTCCTCTTAGCAGTCGTCATGAATCAGCAAAGAGCTGCTGAAGGGTGACCATCAGGGCACTCGGGAAAGAATCAGGTGCCAGCTGTCAAAGTATTTCTTGGTGATTTACATTCTTCTTGTACATCTCTGTATCCAGTAGGAGGAACGGGCCAGCAAGGGAGCATTTACGTATTTGCATTTTTCAGGACAGGCCGCAAAAAAAGAGATGTTGTCACGCAGGAGCAGGAGGGAGGATTGCTTTCGTTTTAGCTGATGCGAAAAGATATTCCAGTTCCTGTGACTTCTCCCAAGAGCTGCATTAGCAAGTCCAATTAGACTATGTATGTCCTGTCACGGATGGCAGAATGTCACGGCACTGGGGAGCTCAACGCCAAAGTGCGTCCACAGCCATAGCTTTTCTTCATCTTTACCTCTCTCTTCCATTACGTTTGGTGAACACTAGGGGCTTACGCATGCTGAAAGAAAAATTTCTACACGGTTGATTTTGTCAGTAGCCTGTTTCAGGAGGTAAGAAATCAGACATCTTGAATCCTGGCAATGAAATCTGTGGATGCAGATTGCAAAATGTGTGGCCACCCCTTGGCAGGGTATTGCTTCATGGTTTGTACGTTGGGTTAAGAAGGCAGCCATGGTTCAGATAGCCCCATCCTTCATGCCCCAAAGGAGTTGTTCTGAGAGAGATCACACATGTTAAAAATTCTGCTTTGATCCTCTATTTCATTTCTGTTTTCTCTGGTTGCAGAGTTAAAAAAATCACCTTAGTCTTAGGGTTCTCAAACTGTGATCATGCTGTTTGTGCCTATGATGCCCCACTCCTTGGTGCCAGCCAAGAGAAGGTGGGACTGAGGAGACAAAATGAGAAAAGTGAACAAGTTCATTGATTAAATATAAACTATTAACTGCACTGAGACCTGCTTACAATTTCCCACAGTTGCCACTAGAAAGCCCTTTTCATTATAAGCAAATCACCATCCTTGTGGGAGAAGTTCTGCACGTATCAGTGAAAAGCGCAATGCTTTTGGGTAATCTTCCTACTGCAATGGGACTCAGGCTAGAAATAAGGAGGAGGCCTCCTTCTGCTTGGCTTTTCTGTTAACTGCAAACAGACAAAAGCTAAAAGTTGTGAGGTTTCCTCATCAATCAGCAATGGGAGATTAACTTTATCGTTAACCCTGTCTGTGCCCTCACCAATTCAATTGGCATTGGCCCACATCCCAGGCCTAAGGCCAAGAAATACAGGACAGAGCTCAGTTGGGTGACGCAATGAGAACTACTGCTCTCCCCAGCCAGCCTGGACTGGCTAAGTGTCATTTTGCTCCCTTGGCACAAAGCACAGTATCTTTGCTCATCACCAGCCAGACTTTCAGCAAGTATAAATGAGCATAACACAGAGAACTTCAGTGAAAAGGGTTTTGCATCCTTTAAGAACCTAACCATAATTATTAAACTCTCTTTGAAAATTTTCTTTTTAGTTCCCCTTAAAAAAAAAAAAAAAGGTCTTTGTTACCCATCTCCTCACTGTGGGTAACCTCATTGTCTCCAAGCTCCAGCTGGAAACTGCATCACACATTGCTCAGCGCTCTGTTGCAAAAATCATTCCCCATTCGCAGCACTAATTCCCCTGCACATACTCCTAAAATACCTTCTCTGGTTCCTCATGCCTAACTAAACAATGCAAAATCCTGATTCTCTGCATACCTCCCACAGCCATCCCAGCTGCTCCTGCCACCTTTCCTTTCCCCTAGGCCCTCTTCACTCATCTGAAGTTACTCATCAGGAATCCCCTCCTCCAACATTTCTCTCAGCTTTTTCTTTCATTGCACTCCTTTGGGGGAGCTAGGAGGAAGAGGCTATTTTAAATAAAACCTTGTCCACTTCTTCCTCTCACGTTAGTTTTAAAACTTGCCGTCATAACAAGATTTGAGCAGATGCACAGAGAAACACTCATTTCTGCATCCTGCTTGTGCTCAAAAAGAGCTAAAACCCAGGGCTGGGGGCTGTTTGACCCATCCAGGCCTCGCAGACCTCGGGAATGACAGTATGGCCTCACTCTAAGCCACCAGACCCATTTGGCCATGGGAGCTCTTGAGCATAGGTTGAGGCAGTCTCTTTGCACAGGTCTGACAGTCAACAGTTTCACAGCTCTTGAGAGCAGACGTGAACTCTGTGCAGGTGCCGTCTTTATGAGTCACGTCTTCCCCATTCCTCTTTTACACTCTGTCCCCAAAAGTAGGTGCCCTGAGGTGTTTTCTTTGAAAGGATGTAATCATATTGTCCTCCCCCTCATTATCGCTCTTCCCAGCATCTGCACCTCATTGCACAGCCATCTCTTCCCATCCTTCTCTTCTTAATTTAGTTTGGAAACTCTCTATATCAATGAGACAACATTATCTTTTGTAAAGAGCCATTCAGAGCTGTAGCAGAGTATCACCTATATGTAAGTGACAGAAATCCAACCCTTCCAGCAGGTTAATGCCCACTGCCCGGCACGTGCTACCAGCAACAGCTCCAGTTCCTGGAGCTTTCTCCTGCAACAGAGGTGAGAGCTCAGCCATGCTTTGCTCCTCACAGAGTACCATGGGAGGCCTCCAGCCACTCCACTCCCGACAACCATGTTACCGCAGAACATATTTTGATGGCAATTTTTGGAGTGCCAGAGCAGTGACAGTCAAGCAAGGTAATTTCACCACCTGCAGAGTCAGGAGCACACAGAAGGTCTCCCCTCTGGTTTGGTAACACCCACAGGACACTCCTGGCATTGCAACATTCTCAGTCAGCGCAGTTACAGCACACAGAGCTGAGCTGTGTTTCCAGCAGCACATGTCAAGCTGCCTCACATCCCACCCCTGTACATCCCTTCCCTATGGGCGACCCCACAGGCAAAGGCAGGGCAATTCCCTGGGCCAAGAGAAGGCAGAATTTCCATGACTGCCTTTGGAAAGACATCGTTTCCACCAGTTAACAGTGTGGTCTGATGCTGGTTACCATAGGCAATATACACTGGTCTGGAAAGACAAAGGAACATCCAGCAGAACTGCTGATACATCAGTTTCCCTCTCTGCCCCTGCAAAATGGATTTATTCTTCCCAGGGTCACCTGTAGCTTACCCAATGTTAATGTGCTGAGAACTGGGCTGGATATCAGGTTCTCAAACTAGTTCTCCTGAGTTACCCGGGAGAACAGTGAATCAGCCACTGGATGGTTACTGAAATAATAATCCTCTTCATTTTTAATAATGATAAAATATTTTTAATGGAGACAAAAAAAATCAGCACAGATGATACTGTCAGCAGCAGTGACAAAAGCTCTTTGTTGCTAATGACATGAAGCACTGGGGACATCCCGACGTTCCACCCTAATATATAATACTGTGACTAAGCCTATGCTACGATCTGCGTCCAGCTGGGAACGGGCAGCGAGGGGAGAATGCTGGACTGGGAGACAAGACCTGGGCTCTGCGACCTGACCTGATACCTAACTTCACCCAAACTTGGGCCCAGTCCTCTCCCATATCTGCATTTCTGCTTCTATTTCCATCTTTGAGGTTTTCTTCAAATTATATTCAAATTAATTTTTTTCTTAAACTTCTGTAGGACTGATATGAGCCATGGGGACCCACCTCCGCGGCAGTGGAACCAGGGACATGATTGTATTAGAAACACCAGCAGCCACGGATTCCATGGTCTAGATGCAGCCACACTGGCCCTGGAGGCAGGGTATGAGCGTTTCCTGGACTTGGGCACAAACCCCAGAAGAACCAGGGGACATCCGGACCTTACTGGCCCTAACTCTGCGCTGCTCAATCAAGCCATTCACTTGCTTGACACGTGAGAAGTGGCGAAACATGGAAAGAGTTTAGCATTCAAGCTGTGTGATCTAGCTGCGAGTGAGGTGACAGCAATGATGTCAAGGAGGTTTTGTGCACGAAGCGTCCGTGACAAAACATTAGCTTAGGTCAGACACCACTGAAATGTAAAAGGAAGGATGACTGGCAGTCTATCAATAACTAAAACAGGGAGCCGCTGCTGTTTCATGCAGCAACAGGTGTAACAGCTGTCAAACAGAAACTTCCTTTTTGCCGATTTGTAAATCCCAGGCCTGGGCAGTGACTGGACTCCTCATACCAACACCTTTGGTTGGAGAAACAACCGCTCAGGCCGG
>NW_010111617.1:0-24574 GCF_000699245.1 Pterocles gutturalis
TAGATTTACCAAAGTAGGTACGCCCGTTACCTACCTGCAGTTGCATTTTCTGAAAGACTTGAATGTACTAGAAGTATGATTGAACAGTGTTTGATGAATGCAAAATAATTTGACTTTTTCAGATAAGGGTTCTTTGTGTTTGGCATCACAAAGTGCTATATATCACACTACTGTGTTTTTATTTGTTCAGCCTGCAAATGCCTTCAGTAAGTATAACAAAACCAAACAACAGTCACAGATCTTAGATAATGAATCATGAATAAATGAAGGAAACAGAAGACAGTAATTCACATAAATAAACTTCCATGGATGTTGTGGAAACTATCTAATAACAACTACATTTATAGAAATTAGAATCAATTTGAAAATAATTTCCTATGAGCCTGAAGTCTACATTGATTAAATGATTTATTAAAGAGAGTATTTGATTAGTCTTACAATATACAACCTGCATATGGTAAACTGTGCAAGATCACATGTGGAAGTGAAATGTCATATTTCTGCTGTGGATGATTTGTATTCACCTGAAATTGCTTTAGAAGAGGAGTTACTATGAAAACAGATGGCTATGTCTTATTAAAGACCTTTATTTCATTTTTAATTACTACCTCAAGTTACAGAGTAACACTCATCTTTATTTTTCTACTAAATCTATGTCATCAGACATCATCCTGTCTAACAACGGTTTAGAGATTCCAGAAACACAAAAAACTCACTTTTTCTTTTCCAAATTACTGATTGCTTGCTGATTGAAAAATCTATCTAGAGTGATTAGTTTACTTTTATTATAAGGCAGAACTATACTGGATACTCAAACATTTCACTGTTTCAGCTTTTCTTATAGGCAAATATGTGCATCAGTTCTTTTAACGATTACACATCAAAAAAACTAACCATCAGAATGTAATCATTGGAGAGGTACTAACTAAAATAATTATCTTTTTAAACCAACAAAACAGTGAGCCTAAAACCATAAATACTGATAGTGAGACATGATCTGCAAGTTCTTCAGTCTCTAGTTATTCCTACTGGGCAAACAAATTCTCTGACATTTCTCTAAAGAATTTGCCTTGTCCTCTGCTTTTCCTGATGATATCCAAAATAAGCACAGTTACAACCTGAACCTGGGAGTCTCTAAACCAACTCCTAACTCAGAATGCTACAGCAGTTTTTAACTTTTCTTGGGATTTTGGTTGGTTGGTTGGTTTTGGAGGTCTTGGGGGATAACAGTTAGGGGGTCATCAGCGGTTTTCAGAGATTTGGGGGCTTTGTGGTTTGGTTTTGTTTAGTGTTGGGGTTTTTGTTTGGTTTTTTTTGCATTCAAGATAAGAAATGTCCATTAATGTCAGACTTCTTAGAAACTTGATGAGTCCCTGTGTGAGATAACAGAGTCTCAAACAAAGATATCAAAATTGGTTCTACACAAACTAATGCTAGTACCAGAATCCATAATGGTATGTCACAGGGACCTGCTATCCAAGGAGTTACAGCTCTCTTTTCAGGCAATTCTTTGTACCTCAAAGTTCTAACACTAGTAAAAGCCTTTATCCTGCAGATATTCAGCATCTAATGTACTGATGGAAACCTGAGATGCTTAGTTTAAAAAAGAAGGATATATTAAAGAGGAATTGAATGTGAACACTCTCAGAGAGAGGAAAGGGTTAATTTAGCCTCTGTCAGAGATCTAGGGATTTAGTTTTCTAACTATGAGGCAGCTGTCAGAACAGGCCTATGTCCTGCTCTTACCATTTTGAAAGAGACGTAGCTGAAAATACATTTTGTGAAGATACCAAACCTATAATTGCATTAAGACTCTGAGAACTCCTAGAAGATCAAAACTCCTAAAGGAGATAGAGGGTCTGATTTCTGGAACTTCATTAGTTCAAAAAATGAGCTAATATCTGAGTTCTCACTTTGCTTAAGATGTGACCTTTTTTTTTTTTTTTTCTCTGATGGTCTTTCCAGATTACTGCTCTAGAAATATACAGTTTTATGTTAAAGATGCTTATGGCATGTGAAGTTTTCTAGGATTTGACAGCATTTGCATAGCAGCTTTCGCAATCACAGTTTTCAAATTCAGAAGTTAAAATTCTAAGAAATTTCTATGTTTTCCATCTTCCTTTCTTGGAGGAGACCCTGGATTAAAGATGAGGTCTTAAATATATAGAAGAGCCCAAATAAAGTTCTCTGAGAACATGTCACCAATAGAGGTGAGGCGAGACAGGAAGAGATGAAACAAAACAAAACAACAGAAAATCTTCCCAGAAATCTGTCCCTTAGGAGAGGTGAAACGAAACCAATTTAATAATGTGCTAAAAATGGACCTTATTACTCTATAGCTTTGCAGTAGCAAATGGTCCAAAAATACACAGATGCTTAGTTTTATTCTACTAGCAATTGATATCCTAGATCATTTAAAACAAAGCTTATGGAAATACACATTAAATCAGTGTCCTGTGACAATTAAGTTATCCAAACACAGTCTGTAGTGAGAAAGGATAAAATTTCTTCACTATCAACCAATTGGTTTAAACAAGAAGCACAAATCAGCAGCCTAATCCTATACTAAGGCATAGCCTTATACAGCATGAATCTTGTTTTGTTTTGCAACTGCATGGCAGACTGGCATGAATCTACTTGATAAGAGTGTTGCGTTATGCATTATCTGCATGTTAGTTTTGGATATTTGTTAACATTTTCCCTTTGAACTGTACTATTACATCTTATAGTTTAATGCCAGAAATTTTTCTCTGCTACAAATTCATTATAAAAAGTATCAAGCTCTTTCTCTTTTTTTATATATATAAATTTTATCAGATAACAACTTGTCTATTCCATCATAAACTCTGAAGGTTGCTTCCAGCATCCCGAAAGCAAACCTCAGTTATGATGATTGTATTTGAACTTCCTATCTGATTTAATTTCTCAGTACAGCCAGATAGACAAACAGCTTCTAATTTGCACTGGAATTTTTCACACTGACTTTATGTTACATTGCTAACCTGCACTTTGCTTTTCATCATTAGTTTATGGTGTGTTGTGGAAATACTTAATACCCTCATAGACAAGATGCCAAAGGATAGGTCAGATAAGCGGATAGTGAAGTGGGTTGAAAACTGTCTGGATGGCCAGGCCTTGTGACCACCAGCACAAAGTCCACCTGGGGGCCCATCACTAGTGGAGTGCTCCAGGGCGTGACACTGGGGCCAACACTGTTTAACATCTTCATCAATGACCTGGCTGACAGGGCAGAGTGTACCCTCCTTACCTGTGCAACTGACAAAGCTGGGAGGAGTGGCTGGTTCACGTGCTAGGTGTGCTGCCATTCAGAGCAAACTCAATAGGCTGGAAAACTGGGCAGAGAGGCACATCATTAAATTCAATAAGGGGAAACGACAAGTCCTCCCCCTGGGGAGAAACAACCCCCATGGTGGGGGCCTCCCTGCTGGAAAGAAGTTCAGCAGAGAAGAACTTGGGGCACCTGGTGGACATCAAACTGACCGTGAGCCAGCAATGCTACCTTGCAGCAAAGCAGGCCAACAGCTTCCTGGGCTACACTAGGAAGAGTGTTGTCAGCAAATTGGGGGAGGTGACCTTTCCCCTCTGCTCAGCACAGTTGAGAAGATCTGGAGTGCTGTGTCCAGTTCTGGGCTTCCCAACACAAAAAAGATATCAACTTAGTGGAGTAAGTCCAGTGTGAACGAAGAGAGGGAGACAGAATCTCCTTGGTGGTGACCAGTGAATGGACTAGAGGAAAGAGGCACAAACTGAAACAAAGGAAATTCCATTTGAACACAACACTTTTTTTTTTTTTTTTTTCTCTTTTACTGTGAGGGTGGTAAAACACTGACACAGGTTACCCAGCAAGGTTATGAAATCTCCATCCTTGGAGATAACCAAAATCTGACTGAAAAGGGACCTGGGCAACCTGTTCTGTCCAACCTTGCTTGAGAAGAGGGGTTGGATTATATGACCTCAACAAGTTCCTTCCAGCCTAAAGAATTCTTTATTATTTTAGATTAGACCATGAACTCACACTCCAGAAGAAATTTTATTCCTTGCCAACACTGGCCCAAATTTCAGGCCAGACATTTATGAGAGTCAAAGGAGGTGGAAGGGGGTTAAGTTAGTTAGCATGGCCAGAAGATTGATATAAAAAAAAAAAAAAAAAAACCCAAAAAAACCCAACTTTAAGTTTCTTAGCAAACTGATGCTTGTAACATGTATTAAAACTTAAAAATGCTCAATAAATTTATATTTATATATAAATCTATGAGCACATTTACACATTTACATACAAATAATTTCTAGTGAGTGGTAAGACTGATTTCACTGTTTGAAACAGTTCAAGTCAGTTCTTATGCTTTGAATTTTGTACAGGTCTGTTCTAATTTTATCTAATTGTGTTTATTAACACTGTCATTATCAACGTAATGCAAAAGCAGTATTACTTAGCTGGTGACAGATATCCAGGGAAGCTTCCAGATAGAAATAGTCTAAGATAGTGCTCAAATGCTATGACAATGAAGGTCATCATATCCAGAACCACAGACAGAGTCTTATCTGGTAATCCCCAGGCAAAAAATGACAGTTTATTACCCTCTGAAAGGTTGCAAGCAGTGCTGGAGTCTGGAAATGGTATTTTCACCACTTATTCCAATGTATTGCTCCAGCTTTGGGTACTACCTTCACCCAGCACCTCCTCTTGCTAAAAACTATAGAAGTCTACAAACAGTGGTTGCTGTGTGCCACTAGAACATGGAGTATTGAGACAACATGTTGCAAATCAAGGTATGAGTTTTTTTAAGAATGCGTTTCTTCTAAATGATAATGATCAGTTACAGCTAGAGGATCTGGAATGTTTCAGTTTTTATGGTGGGTAGCTTATGTCATTTATCCTAAAGATCTTAATATGATGCAGAGTGGAGGATGTCTGAGAATTTCGACTCTGAGCAGTCTTAAGGGAAACAAGCACAGCAGATGACTCCTGGTGTAGTAAAGAGGAAATAAAATTGCCAATAGGGTGTTATTTTAACAACTATCCTAACACTCACAAGTCCAAAAAGGAAGAAAATTATGTGATAGCAACAGGGTGATGGGGAGACAGATTTCAATCTGGAAATACAGCTGGAAACAAAACAAAACAAAACATAGTAAACAAAAGCCCAAAACCTGAGCCCCCAAAAGGACAACAGGGGTTACTGATGAACAAAATGCCTCTGGGTGGTTAGCTGATGACTTGGGGCCAGAATTACCCACGTCTTAGGAAATCAGTTCCCAGAAATACAGGAGAGATTTCTTACTGCAAGACTTTGTCTTATTTCGCTAGCCTACAGAGCACTACATGCACAGAGTGTCCCAACAGATCTAAAATGCATCCACAAATATCCCAAGTAGTGATGTCATTTAGGTTTAGCTTGGGTTTTTTTTTTTGTGTGTGTGTGAAATACTGAAAGGCTACGAAAGGCTACCAGGGTTCTTAGCAGGACACATAATTTAGTACTAGTTTTTAAAAGAACATATGTATGTGTGCAGATGTGTTAGTGTTGATAATATATTTCAAAGGAAACCAACATAAAATATTTTCCAGTGTACACCATATATATTAACTGAAAGGTCACATTTTGCATATGTGCCTTCTCTTGCTTTTGCAGAGCACCGCAACTGTACCTTGGTGACTCTGGTCACCCAGCTGAGTCAATCTGTTTCTTTACAGGCAACTGAATATTTGTTTCCATTGCTTCTAAATAGTCCGTCAGTACATTATGTTATTGTGCACCACTCACTCGTGTGATAATCAACTTCTAAACACTGTAGCTGTTAAAACCACAGTATTCAATATAAGCACTAAACATAAAAGTAATCATCAAAGGAGAAGTGCACAGAATCATACCATTTAGTGTAAGGTCATATTGAATAAATGAAAATTTTGCAATGAGCCATCTTGCTTTTAAAAGGCAAGTTTAAAACTAGGTTTCTATGAGCAGGAGCAACTTACTCTAACCTTATGTACAGAAAGAGCAATGATGGCAGCCTTTGGCATCTCTGCCATTACAAACAATACCCAGCATTCAAATCAGGTAGAATAACTGATAAGGTTTACTGTAATAAATCCTCTCCTGTCACAGCGGGAGATGAAGTAAAGTGGAGGCCAATGATGTTTTCTATTCTTGGAGGTATGGGGCTATACCCAAGGAAGGATCAAACCACTTCACTGTGTCTCATAAGGCTCTCTCTTTAGCTTTTCTCATTTGAAATCTATAGCCCTGAGATAAATGTGTAGGTTCCCTCTGATACGCTGCAAAGTATTCACAGATCACAGCAAGCAGAGATTTCACAGGAGACAGCACACAGGGAGTTCATGAACATTACTGAGCAACCTATACAAACAACTGCTTTGTCTGCTGGAATCATTTGTCTTTTCTGAAGGCCAGCGTTTCAGCCAGAAAAGTAGTCCAATTTCATACTAGTAAAAATGGGATTACAGGAGTATTTTCTGGTGTATGCCTAAAATAATTTTCCAACAGCCAAAAAAAGAGCTATTCCTCAACATCCTCTCTGTTATGATAACCTCGACAACAATAATATTCACTGAACAGAATATCTGTAGACGAAGAAACCCACCTTTCATCAGTGTACTACCTGATTACTAATCTAAGATGGATTATTCAATGCAAAACAACTTTTTAACAAATATTTTCCCTTGCTTATAACCTTGATAAGGAGAAGCACTGATCAGTGATTATGCCAAGAACCAAAAGAAGGCTTATTCTAACACTAATGTGTGAAGGCAAATTCATTGTAGATAGACAATTGTCTCCAGGCTGCCTGCTAAACCCTGTTCTGAAATTACCAGAGGGGAATAAAAAAAAAAAAAAAAAACAAACACTTGTACAATCTATCTGTTCTATTATGACAGGAAAGATTTGGGATATTATGCAATATTCAAAAATATGGAAATTATATTCAGGCACTGAGTCATCACTAAAGGATACAAACTGCCTATCACTGTGTCTTGGACCCACAACTGAAAAATAAGCCTTAAATAATAATAATAGTGACAAGAATAAAGTATTTTGCATGTAAATAATATCTTTAAAAAAAATGTGTCAGAGTCCTCTTTTCCTTATTTCATTAGCATATTTCCACCTTCGGTTTTCTGAACCTGGCACAAGACCTCACCATCTCTACTGTCATTCTACTTATTCTCTCCACAGATTAATTATAAAAATTTCCCCATCTTGTTCCTTGTTTTCGAATGTAAGATCTCATTTCTTTTTTTTTTTTTTTTTTTTCCTTTCTTACAGGAACATGTAAATGTGTTTGTTTTGCATGTGTTTGTGTGCAAAAGAAAAAAAAAAAGATTGTTTAATCTGACAATTTTTTTTTAAAGTTTCTTAAATATTTTGGTTCAAAGAGGACTCCTTCTTCTTCTTCTTCTTCTTCTTCTTCTTCTTCTTCTTCTTTATATTTTTATTATTAATTTCTCTTCCAGCCACATATTGTGGTTTTAATGGTATGTCCTCTCTAAATAGTATGCTGTAAGAACTGGCTGCCATGTCTGTAAAGATCCAGTTACTTCCCAGATCGAGAACAGGCAGTGGCCATACCAGTATCTGAAACTGCAGAGGAGAAAAGATGCAATCTCTTCCAGGAAGTAGGGGTGATAAGCAGAAAAGCATGCCTGAAAAGCATGCAGGGAAATATATTTTATACTGTATCAAACAGTATCTTGGAAATAAGGCATGTTTTCTAACTCCTGACTTCTTTTGCTCTGTATTCTCTTCTTCACCATCATCATCCCATCATCATCATAGAATCATAGAATGGTTAGGGTTGGAAAGGACTTTAAAGATCATCGAGTTCGTCACTGACTCGAGAACAAATCACACTGTTAATCACAATGTTTATGATTTTCTCCTGCATGCAACATTTTATCACATTATGAGGATTCTCCAAACTCTTTCTTTCTGCTTTTATTTTTCTATCCACAGATAATTGCCACAAATAGCAACTCGCTTTGGGATTTACTGGAGTATTACTTTACTTGCAATTGTTTCTAATGTTACAGAGGAAATCTAAATGCAGTCTTTGAAATGTAACATGAGCTACAGTCAGGATCCATTCCAGTTAAGCTCCTCCATTAATTTCATGGTATTTGTAGCTACAGTTGTCTTGAACACTTCTCTTCAGCTCTAAGTCCTTGGAGTTTTCAGAAAAAAGTCCTTAAACTCTAATATTCTGAATTGTGAGTGCATTGGCTTTGAAATTGGAAATGTTTTTCATGGAAAATAAATACAAAAGATTTAATTTTATACTTTTAATACTTATATTTCCAGATTTCCATCTGAGTTTCTGATATTACATTTCTTATACTACAGTAATAATGATTTTCTGCACTGCAACAGTGATCTTTAATTTAATTACCATCAAGTGCTGATCACTGTAGTATCTGAGACCCTTGCATTCTCCTAGGAGTTTTTCTCTGCAGTTGCTATGATGTGCTTCAGCAGTTTGAAAGTTTTTACACTTCAATGAGCTTATTTCTGTTCTCATCTTGCCTTAGAAATAAAAGCATTTATTGTTTTCGTTATTTTACCTCATAAATAACTTAATTGCAATCATAGTTTGAAATCCTAGCTTGCTGTCATGAAGTCATGAAGTTAGTAGAAAGATCCCTTTTGCATGTGTTACATATCACTTGGAGGTGCTCATCCTCCATAGCTACTCCAGAACTTTGTGGTACCAAACAATTTTAATAGAAATGTCCAAAAAGATAAAGAATTGGACTAGATCTGCACCTACGTGAGCAGTCATTTGCAGATGACACAAAACTAAGAGAAGCATCTGAGTCCCCAGCTGCTTGTGTTGCCATTCAGTGGGACCTCAATAGGATGGATGAGTTCACAGAGAGGAACCGTGAAGTTCAACAAAAATGAAATGTCAAGTTCTACACCTAGGGAGGAATAAGCTCCATGCACCAGGAAGCACTGGGGGAAGCAGCTCTGCAGAAAAGGACATCAAACTGACCACAAACCAGCAGTGTGTTCTTATGGCAAAGAAGCCTCTTGGACTACATTGGGAAGGGTGTTGTCAGCGGGTCAAGGGATATGTTCCTTGCCCTCTGCTGAGCCCTGGTGAGACACATCTGGAGTGCTGTGCCCAGAGCTGAACCATAAAAATTATAAAAGGCTTGGAGCATCTCTCCTATGAGGAGAGGCTGAGAGAGCAGAGATTGTTCAGCCTGGAGAAGAGTAGGCTCAGGGGGATCTAATTAATGTGTGTAAATACCTGATGGAGATAGTAAAGAATATGAAGCCAGACTCTTCTTAGTGGTGGCCAGTGAATGGGACAAGAGGCAATGAACATGAACTGAAATAGAGAAAAAAAACTGGAACAGGTTATCCAGAGAGCCTGTGGAGACTCCACCCTTTGAGATACTGAAAACAGGACAGTGTCCCGAGCAACCTGTTCTAGGTGACCCTGCTTTGAACAATGGGAATAAACTAGTCAGTCCTGTGATTAGATGACTCTGTCGTTTGTCCAAACTTTAGTTTAATGTTTTTTTTAATGCAAATAAAATGCTTTGACTCTGATTATAGGAAGGCTGACCTTTGGCACTGATTTTGTTATATACCCTTTACTGCTAGGAAAGGGAAATATCTTGGCTATGACTACAGCTCTCCACAACCTCCCTGTTAGAAGAGTCTAACTTTTCCAGCCCTTCAGACACTCATCTGCTAGCTGCACTCCATTAACACTAAGGCAAGCAACTTACATAGTCCTTCTGAAATAGTTTCTGGACCTCACTTGTGTTTCATTTTGAGACAGGTGCTTTAGGGGATCAGATTTTAGGGGATTTCTGGTCATGCGCAGAGAGAATGCCTAGCTTTTGGGGAACATTCATCAAAACCAAGTTCCAGTACACTTCAGCTCTAGCTCATATTTATTATAGCTTTCTAAGTTCTCCACTGTTTGAATTAATAGCTTAATTTTCGTAAGTAAGGGAGCCTAAGAAGAACAAAAACCAAAACAGTGGTCCTTTAGCATGTAGGGACTTAGACACCTTGAACTTAGAACCCATAGGCATCTAATGGTGCCTAAAGTAAGAGTTTGAGACACATTCCCAAGGAATAAAGAACAGAGGAAAGAGTCTTCTCAGTTTAACAGAACGTTGGATCCATCCCCACTTTACTGAACTTCCTGATAATTCCATAGTTTTTAGAAAAATACCAGAGATACAACTTTATGTCAGGATCAGAGGGCTGGAGCACCTCCCGTTTGAGGACAGGCTGAGAGAGTTGAGCTTGTTCAGCCTGGAGAAGAAAAGAAGGCTCCAGGGGGGATCCTTATAGCAGCCTTCCAGTACCTGAAGGGGGCTACAAGAGAGATGGGGAAACACTCTTTTTCAGGGAGTGTAGTGATGAGAGGTAATGGATTTAAGCTGAAAGAGGATAGATTTAGATTTGATACTATGAATAAAATCTTTACTGCTAGGGTGGTGAGACACTGGAACAGGTTGCCCAGAGAAGCTGTGGATGCCCCATTCCTGGAGGTGTTCAAGGCCAGGCTGGATGAGGCTTTGAGCAACCTGGGCTAGTGGAAGGTGTCCCTGCCCATGGCAGGGGGGTTTGAACTAGATGTTCTTTAAGGTCCCTTTCAACCCAAACCATTCTATGATTCTGTTATTCTATGTTATATTATAAACAGGACATTATACACAGGATATTATATTATATTTGGAATACAATTTTCAGGATTATATTCAATCAAAATTAGATCCTTAAGCATGGAAGTGATGTTTGAAAGGAGAGACTATTAAAAGATTAAAAGCATTTACTTGCTGTTATGAGAGAAATAGATATTATAGGACCTTATCCATCTAATATTTTTCAAATATTCATTTTAGTTTGAGGTGAATCACACCCTAAAATGTCTATTTCTCACCACAAGCTGTAAAGTGAGAATCTATGACAAGCTCAGATATAGACATCTACATTATAAATAATTACAAATTTCTGATTAAAAATCAGATGGCCAAGTGTCCAGAAATATATATATTAAAAAAATCTCACTTCCATTTGGTATATTCACAGTGCATGCATCACAGAATTAGGATTCTTAGTGAAACTGATATAGACAGAATAATATTGTATGCTGTAGCCATTGTTTAATGTTTCACTTAGGAGAAAAAAAATGGATTCTGGAAAGCTTTCCAAATTATACAATCTGTTCCTTTTAATTTACTACTCAGAGGAATGGGCAGACCAAAGAACAGGGGAAAATGAATACATTTATTAGTAACTGATGCCCTCTCTCTAAGACATTTTAATGATCCTTTCTGATAGAGAAAACCTTTGGCTACAATTTTAGTGCTAGAAAATACGATCAAAACACTGCATACTTGAGCCAGAAAAACACTGACAGGAATGGCAATTCTTCCAGTGCTTCCAAAGCTTTAATTTAGACCTCCAGCGTGGGTCTGACAGGAGACAACAAGCTAATTATACAGCAGACAAAGTTAGATATGCCACATTCCAATCATCTCACTTTGGGTTGGTTTGGGATAGTATTTAATAATAAAATAAATTAGCAAAAGGGTGTGATCCCTTCTCTTGTGTCAAAAAGGCACAAAGGGAAAAAATACGTTATAGCAAAATAAATTTGTAATTAAGAAATTTTAACATAAATACCATCTCAGACAGTAAAAAGCTATATGCTGCACCTATAGTTACTGTGTGCACACTGCACTTACAATAAGCGCACACTGAACTTAATACAGGATTGACAGTAGTACTAACCACACCCAAAGATATGGTTGGAGCTACCTTCAGTGGGAACGGTAGGGTGGTGAGGTTAGAATAATAAGGCAAATCTATGAAATCAGACTCCTTTTCCTTGGATACAATTTGCATTGCTAGTGCTACTTTATCAAACAATGCAAGGTTGTTTTGTTTCATGAGCTGAGTATTTTTTGTCTGTATTTCCCCATAAAATCTTGAGGTTCTCTGGAAATATGTTGTCATTCATCGCACAATCTGTACTAGTTAAAAGCTGTGTTTTTTCACTCTTTTACACCCAGGGAATTTAAAATTTTGCCATCGTTGCTCACTCTGTAAAAATTATCAGGCAAGACTTTTTCATTGTATAGACTGTATAGGGCATATAGGATAACGCCCAGTTTACTTTCAGCATTTCAAATCTAGAGTAGTATAGGAAGTTTGTTGCATTTTCAGCTTCTAGCCCTTGATGTCTCCTTCTAATATGTACATTTCAATAGCATCCAAATGTATTTTGTGTTTATTTCTTAAGATTGTTCCCTTCTTTTCTCCATGTGTCAGGATCAGTGCTTTTTTTTTTTTTTTTCAGCTGTATTGACAATTGTCTTGATTGATACTTATTACCTACTGCTATATATGCTTGTGCCCACTTCATCTGGGGCATTTTCACAACTTTTAGACGTTCTTTATTCTTTTCAACAGGTAATTTCTGCTTAATGTAAATTACATATAACTGTCATAAAGGAATACTGATAAATAGAAAGTTAGCAGGATGACGGGGAGGGATATGCAGTCTCTTAAATATATCTGAAGTGCTTTTCTACCACAGCTGTCATTATTATAGAAAATGAATCGTGTGTGGTCTCTTCAAAGAGCTGGCAATAAACCAGACACTAAGTCAGTCTCCTCTTGTTTAGTATTCAGTATACGGAAGTGAGGTTCCAGCTGGGATTAGGGAATTGATTAAACAGCCCATGTCTGACAAAGGCAGCTGACTATCGGGCTGAGTAGAAATGACCCAAATATAATAACCTGTAAGCACCCAAGGCGTTCAGCCCAAGGGAAGGCCAGCAAGGATAACTGCACAGATCTCTTAAAATCATCTTTGAAAGACAGGGAAGTGGAAGGAGATGAATCAGCAAAGCTGTGCCTGTTTGGAAAACGGAAGGCAAATGTGAGAAAAATAGAGGGAAAAAAAGACTTAAAACAGCCACACTGAAAAGATAAGCTACTCCCTTGGGATGAGATCTTTGAACTACAGAAACCAGGCAGAAGTCTGGGGAAACTGCTAAAGGAGATCTTGCAGTAGAGTGCTGGGGAACTCAAGGCTAGTTTACGTTCAGGTCTTAGGTCCTCCTGCGGAACTATACTGCTGCTTACACAAAAAATGGGGTTTGCTTCCAGGCCATACAGCTAGAGGAGTATCGGATTATTCAAGGAGGCCAAGACAATCTTATGTATTGATTTGTGGGTTACCCACTCTGCAGAATTTTGGGTGCAGCCCTGAGTTCAGGTGATGCTTAATAAATCTGTTCTTCATCTTGAAGACTGCCCAGTCTTGAGGGGAGGAGGTGAACTGAGGATGGAGCTGAGGTCTTAAAGCAGCCAGTCTCCCCAGTAAAGTAAATACAAATATTATAGTGGTGCACACACCTTTGAGGGAATAAATACCCCAAAAGATCTTTAAGAAACTTTGGAGTGAAGAGTGCTTCCTGCCAAACTGCCAGGAGCTTGAGCAGGAGCGAATGCTGCCTAAATGCCTAGTTCAGCTAAAGAATTCCCTGGCAGCTGCAGCCCAATATTTTTCCTGCATTTTAAGACAGTCAACAGGCCTCTTATTGCTCTGGATAAAGCTCACAGCATCACACTGTTCTTTTTTTTCTCTCAAACCAAAGATCTTTAGCTGCAGATGGGATGTCATGGCAATATTTCCCCTCTGTATCATACAGAGAGCTATACAGTGATATTATGCAACTCATTAATTAGAAAACAAATTCACATCATATTATGAAAAGAAGGAAAAAATCTTTCCATCAGTAAACTGGAAGTAACATTAAGCCACTGTGCTACCCAATGGGCTGTGGTAGATGTGAAAATGCAACCACTGATTCCCTGAACTTTTGATGTGGTAAAAGTTTGACCTTATGATACTAAATCTGAGAAACCAGGAAGGTCAGTAATCAGTAGATATTTTTGGAAAATCTTCTCTTCATGGAAAATACAGCAAATATTCATAATTGTCTGTGTATTTTCCTGTTTATTTCCAGGAAGTTTTTGGGGTGATTTTTTGTTTGTTTGTTTTATTTTTTTGTGTCATTCTTACTTTTGAGAAAGGAGATTTCAGTTATACTTCAGTAAACACATTTCAGAAGTGGCACTATGTAACAACTGCTATATGTCTTTGAGTTTGTTGCAACACACCATGTGTGAAACAACAAAAAGAAAACATTATGTGTCATCTGAGAATCTTTAAAAAACGTAGGAAACAGACACATGTCACAACTGTCAACACAACGTGAGAGGAACTTTTAAGATGCCTATCACTTCTGATAGAGAGGATGAAATATCGCTAATATACTAGGAATATACAGGTATAGACAAATGATTTATATAAATATTCAGAAATAACATGAGCTTTAAAAATAAAAACCTAAAAGTCTTTTGAGATCCTTGACTTAGTTCTTACCCATAAAAGAGTCAAACACCTAAGTAAAACCCAGCATCAAATTAAACATTTTTCTAAGGGAAAGCGAAGTAATGAAGCTATTAATTAAATAAATGGTTAATGTAACTACAAGCTATACACCCATGGACACATTCTATTTAAGCAGTGCAAGACATTTCATACTATTAAAAAAAAAAAAAATATTGAACACATTTCAAAGCGTTCTTGCCAAGCACCAGTCTTTAAATTCTGAGAATATAAACTGTAGCTGAATTATGGTACAAAGTGAAATGGATTTTGTAGGATCAGCTGCACCTCAGAAAACAGTGTATGGCTCAAACCTTTATGGTTTAATTCAACACAACTGACAGGCCTGTTCACAAAGTTCCCAGCACTAAGCTCCCTTCAGTAAAGGTTATTTATTGGACATCAGAGTCAGAGAAAATTTTAAAAATACAACTAGTCCCTTGACCTTTGTTAGCTCAAATACATTCACCTTTGTGTAAAATGATCGCGCCTGCCATGTGAGTTAGCAATATCAGCACAGCATCTTGCCGTGTGAGAGAATAGCTGAAGGCTTTTATTCCCTGTGCCTGTGGACACTGAGTGCTTACTGATACAATGCAATTGATACTGATAAAGAAAATTAATGATTACATGGGACTATGAGTCCCCCTTTATAATGTGTCCCACAGAACCACATTCCTTTTTCTTTAGGCACTAGAAGACTTCCTTGTATTTGTTGCTCTATCTATACCTCTCTCCAGTCAAGACCTCATTTAAACACACAATAAGAGGGGAGAATAACTAAGCTTTGCTCCGTCTGGCATCAGTTGACCAGATTTTGTTCCTGATGTGTACAATTATGTGGATTTGCAGGTGTGCTCCAGAAGCAGTACTTTCTGTGCACATGTAGACCCCTGAAGATGGCCCCAGACCTACCTTAATTAAGAGAGCTACATGCTAATTAGTACAGCACATTAAATGGGACTGTAGCTGCGGTATGTCCCGTGCCTCCCAAACATGCTATGCCAGATAAGCTCATGAAGCAGCTCTGACAGCTCATGCTGGCAGACATGTTTTTATAGATTGTCTGTGGATCCCTTACCTAAGTCATAGATAGAACAACGAGATACAATTTAAAGAAAAAAAAATCTTTGAAAAGCTCCTAATCTTTTTCAGAAAGTGAAACTCAGAGGGAAACATTTTATTTCAGAGGCACCAGGAGGACTGTATCCCCAGAGCTTCTTGTTTCTAAAAGCTGTTGACAAGCTCAGGGGAGCAATTACTTACAACAGAGATGTCAGTGTTTGTGAGACAAGAAAATTTCTACAGAAACAAACAAAAGTGTCGGAATCAGAGGCTGCAGACCAGCCTTTTGATAAAGTCTATTCTTTTTATGGTTCATGTTCAAGATGCCCATGTTTGGACACATATTTAAACAATTAGAGGCAGATAGATACTATTGCCAAGTGAAACACAACCTAACACACAAGAACTACTGTGCAGTCACTTCATCTCTTGACACTATAGTGCTACCCTTATAAAGATATATTTGACTACAGAAATTAGAAGCTTTATTTTAATAAGACTACCATTAACCCTGAGGAGGTCAGTGAAAAGATGCCCATTGGTCTCAATCGCGCTGGGTTCAAAGTGGAAAAGATTCAGTAACACCAGAAAAACAAGCAGGCACATAAATCCTTAGGTTAAATATTATGAAAAACTGTTTTGAATAGGAGATGAAGACATAGAATCATAGAATCACAGAATCATAGAATGGTTTGGGTTGGAAAGGACCTTAAAGACCATCAAGTTCCGACCCCCCCCCTGCCATGGGCAGGGACACCCTCCACTAGACCAGGTTGCTCAAAGCCTCATCCAGCCTGGCCTTGAACAGGTGCTTAAATTTAATCTGAGAGTCCAGTTTATTTGCTTCGTAATTGGTCAAGGCCTGTACTGTTCCCATGGGTCCTGGTGATGCTACAAGTATTCACCTGCGTATCTCCTTCATAGAGTAGTTCAAACTGTGCTCTGAATTACATCTGTACATCAGCAGTTTTTCTTGCTTCATTGATGTGCAGTTAAAAGGAGAATTTAATTCAATGTCTTGGTGAGGGACCAATATGTCCAGTCCAGCGTTTAACACACTCAAACAACTCAAACAACTTTCATGTTCAAAAAAAAAAAAAAAAAAAAAAAGGAAGGAAGAAATTAACTTGAAATACAAACTACTACTGTGGTCCAGGTGTCCATGATCTTCCATACATATTCTCATTACAGGTGCTTATTGTCTGGTGAGACAACTGAGATAAGGTTAAATACAAGGCATATGAAACTCTTGGAAACACTGAAAATAGTAATTCCACCCTTTTCATTAGAAGCTTTCGCACTGGAGCTCTGTACACAAATCTCTCAGTGCTTCACACCTTCTCTTAGGAGACACATGAGATTGCTATTTTAGTGTTGGAACACGATGAAAACAAGTAAAAAATTAAAAAGTTTTTTTCTCTTTGTGTAGTTTAGAGGAATTTTCATTTCCCCTCCTTTATTATAACTATGTATTAATTTTCTTAAGAGTATTTTGGGATTTCCTTTGGAAATGGAATTCCAGCTGCAACTAGATGCACTGAAAATATATTATTATTACACAGTCAGAGCTAAGAGGAGAGATGATTTTCTAAGCAAGTCACTAGATGAGCACTTAGAGGATACAGACTCAATTGCCAGCTTTGCCAGAATCTTTCTGAGTGCTATCAGTAAGTCAGCTACAGTGAGATTAAAATAGTATCTTTTTTCTGTAATTGTTGATTGTATAAAGTAAAATACATCGGTTTTCCAAGAGCAGCAGCTTAGTTCAGGCTTCCTGTTGCTTATCTAGGCCACTAGACTAATAAGAAATGCTTTCATTTGTCTGTTTGCATCCAGCTGCCACAGAAGTCGCATTTTGAATCCACAGAGACACCTTTTCAGGTGTCTGTGCCTTTCAACAGGTAGAGTGCTATCCTGGTAAACAAGAGCTCTGGCTTGAAGAAGTTTTTCAAGCTTCTTTGGCAAATGTTGCAACTATTAGTCTTCATATAAAATAGACACTTCAGCAAAAGTAATAGCACATTTCTTTGAAGAGAAGATTGAGAGAGATGCATATTAAAAAAAAAATGAGCTAGAAACTGTGTTTTGAATAAATTCATTTTGACACAGAACCTAAATTTATACTTATGTGAGACATAGAAGATTACTGATGTATACTGATAAGTAAGATTTCCTCCATTCATGCTTTGAATCAGTAGATGAGAACCAGCTGATACCTCAATTCCAGATGGGCCAGATCCAACTACATATTGGAGAAAAGGACTGTACTTGGCATATTTCCCAGGGCAGACTGTCACACTAACAATTCTAGACCATGTGAAATAAAATACTTTCTTTTCTTATGGTCTGCTCTGCTCTTCAGAAAACCTAAGCATATAATACTTTTCCCTTCTTCACAAGTAATGTATTGTACTTCAACAAGCAGCTGCTAGCTCCTTACTCTGGATCCTATTCCTATAGACCTGAAAGGTTTTATTCACTAAGTAGGGAATGCCCAGCTTTAATTTGTGTTCTACACTGAGAATGTTGTTTAACTTTTGGGCATTGCAGCACTAAGCATCACAAGTTCCTCTTTTGATCCAGACCTTAATCTTTTTGTGCTACATCTATAAATTGGAACTATTAGTGATTTCATTTTTAATTTGGTCACAAGCTCTTAGGAGTAATGCAAACTGTAGAAGCGGTACAATCTATGAACGTTAATATTTGGGACCATGCAGCCATGACCCATCTACTTGATGTAAGTAAGGACAGTTATAAAGATGTTACACCCAGATTGGTTTTGGTAGTAACAGACAGTAAAACAAGGGAAAATACTTAGAAAGTTTGTCTTGATCATTCATGATGGATGTTAGGAAAATGAAAATCTGTAAGAGGTTTGTGCAGCCCAGGGACATGTTATTCAGAGAGGTGGTAAAATTTCCATCCTGGGAGGTTTTCATGCCTTGGCTGGCAAAGCCAGGGCTGATCTGATCTAGTGTTGGTGGCAGTTGTGGTAGATCAACCTTGGTTACCTGCCAGACTCCCACCCAGTCACTCTTGCACTCCCTCTTCTCAAGAGTACGGGTGGATAGGATAAAATAAGATGGACAAGCTCGTGGTTTGTGATAAAGACAGTTTAATAAGAAAAGCAAAAGCTGTGCATGGAAGCAAATCAAGAAGAGGAATTTATTGTTTCCCATCAGAAGGCAGATGGCCAGCCACCTCCTGGGGAGCAGAGTCCAGTACGTGTAGGAGTTGCTTTGGAAGACAAATGCCATAAGCATGAATTCCTCCCCAGCGTCCTTTCCCTCAGCTTTTATTTCTGAACATGATGTCATATAGTCTGAAATATCCCCTTGGTCAGTTTGGATCCATATCCCCTCCCAACCTCTTTCCCACCCCCAGCCTACTAGCCTTTGAGGGTTGAGAGGGCAGGTGGAGAGAGAGCCTTGATGCTGTGCAAGCACCAAAACACTGGTGTCTTACCAACACTGGTGTTCTAGACACAGTGCAAAGCACAGCAATGTATGGGCTATTACAAGGAAAGTTACCTCCACCCAAGCCAGACCCAGTACAGTAGTTTATTGCTGAATTGGCAGCTGGGATGACCTCCAGAGGTCAACATTTTTATGATTCTATGATTCCTTTCTTATATCCCAAAGTCCTCTGTTATACGCAATCAGACTGGCTTTAGTGGTTGACTTTTACTCTTTTATTACTGCATAAAGGTTATAAAATTGCTACATATCCTCTTTGTGACACAAAATAACTCTTATTTGATGTTTCATTTACAGAATTGTGCAACCACAAATACTTTAACCTGAAATAATGATCATAAACTACATAATAATAATTTTCAGTCACCTTCAACTAACAAAACCTGTTTGACAATATCCAGGTCATCAGACAATTTTAACCAAAAGATAATTGTACATTGGCTGCTATCTTGCTTTGTAACCTGACAATACTTTGGCCTAAATTTCTGTCTCTATTTCTTCAACATGCCTTGGGGGACACTATCTCAGTTTTATCTTTTCAGAAGAAATGAGAAAACTGTCTTTATTTGTCTTATAGCTCATGGAATTAAAAAAAAAAATAAAAGGAAAAAAGCACTCATCCCCTGACTCACAAGAAAATCTTTCCTTTTAGTTTAAGACAAATAGGCTTTTAGGGAGTACAACATCATAATGTTCATGATGAAAAAATTTCTGAAAGAATTCTGAAGCTTCTTAAATCATTACAGCCACATTGTCATCACCTTTTCATTTTCTATTCAAGTCACTCCTTAGTTGGTGAAAATATAGAATTTGCATGACCTATTTCCTACACAGTTTGAAAACCCCATTAGTGATTTCTTTCTTCACATTCATTTCGCTGGAGCTATTTGAATTCTCCTAGAGAATGGATGTCACTGAGGTTAGATTTGCATTCAGGAATGCAGATATCAGGTCATTTGTAACAGCAACCCAAACTTATGTTTACTGTCAACAAAATAACTTCTATAGGTATTTGGTAAAACTATCAAATTAAGTTTTGAAAAATTAAGTGTTTCTGTCACTTCCAAAATGCTGTTTTCCAAAACTAGACATGGTATTTTTGCAACTCAGTTACTGTCTGTTATCAGCTTTCTTTCTGTTTTCTTAAATATTGTCCTAGGACAGTGGAATAGCAAAACCTTTCCATTGATATGTCCCTGGAGGAGAACAGATTCCCCAACTCCATTTAAGTGTAAAAGCCTCCCAAGCCAACCTATTGCCATATGTATTCAAGCTGTAAGAAGCCAAAGATGAAGACAGTTGTTTTCAACCTGTGTACAGCTATGAACTGTGAGACAAAAACAGCCTGTTTGCTGGTTTCAACTCCTCAACTTCTCTGTGAGAAAACTGTAGGGCTTTACCTTCCCTTCTACAGCAATGGAGAATGAGAATGCCAATATGGGGGGAGATACAAAAAATAAAAAGAGATGCTTATTTCTCACCATTGCAAAGAAAGGAAGGTCAAGGACCTTTTGAGAGGGTATTGATAGCAGAAAGTGAAATTTACATTATCAAGTTCATTTGTTACTTTGGTTTCTTAAATAAATTAATGAGATCATGTTATTTTTTTAACCAGTAATTGCTGGTTAAGATTATCACCCCCCACCTAAAAGAGTTTCCTTCTTATGCTAGCTAAATTAACCTGCTAAGGCAGAATTCAGCTGCCGAAATAGAAGCGTCAAGTGCCACTGAAGGCTCTCTGTGAAGTGACAAATATAACAATGGGTCATGCACCTCCTTATGGAGAAGCTGCTTGAGGCCAGACAGGATAGTCCATAGCAGCTAAAATGGCATTAAGCACTGACATTTAGGCCACTGAACTATGGTAGTAGTATTGCTAAAATTTCTGAAGTATAGACCGTAATTTCTTTGCCTTGTTGCCTTTGAAAGGATGACACTCACTTAGACTAGCTGGTGATAGGACCACAGCACGGTTTAAATGCTTAACATGTTCTCTTTTAACAACTGTAGTGTCCAGAAGTGAACACCATGACATTAAAAAGGAAGGTGTGGCTGATTTTCTTCCTTTTGACTTCTCATAATCTCCTCAAAATTTTACTGAAAATTTATTCTATGTTTTACAAATATTTGGTCTGTAATACAGTCTCTGCGGACATAGATAAAAGAAAACACATCTGTCTGAACAGCTTAATTCTGAACAATATCACTATTCATCCCATTGTCTTTTCTCAGACAAAACCCAATTTTATTTTGTAGGCTCTGAATGTCAGCAAGACAACGTCAGAATCAAAGCAACGTTGATCTATGTATACATAGGTTTGTATGATTCTAAAGACTTGTGGTTTCTTGTTTGTTTTGGTTTGGATTGGTGAAGTCTTCCTTATTATTCAAATAGTTGGATGTTTCTCTTCCATGTATCTTTACATGACCTTGCCTTGTGAAAAAGTTGGAGAACAGGCTTTTAACATGTAATTTGTTCCTAATCTCTCCAGTATGCATGATACCATCATTTTATTCCTTATTAGCATTATACCGGAGCAAATGGGCAGTTCCTGTCCAACATCAATTTCATATCAGCCCAGTTTTAAAAATACCAGCATGAAGAACATTAGCAGGTGCTTTTCACAGATATTTGTAAAGTCAGACTTCTGGAACTGGTTCAGAGATTTTTTTGTGTTACCTGAAAATAAAGTGCACTGAGTGTGACATGATACTTGGTGACTAGAGAGTTCAGTGATTGCCACTGCATGTCAAGATGGTCTCTACAGTAAATTTAAACATATTAGGTGCCCATCAGAATGAAAAATGCCCAGTTACATTTGTAAGCGTTTAATACCTTGAGGAATCTCTCAGAATAATCAAGTACTATGATAGTTATTGCCTGTCAGGTTTTTAATATCCTTTCCTTAATGCTACTTCAGAGAGCCAAACAGCTTATTCAGAGTACTTTTGCATCCAGAGACTCTTTTGTAATATCAAGTCAATCTTCGTGTCCAGTAGGTTACATGAAGTTCTTGATCATTGCTGCTGTTTGAAATAACTGTTCCATTTAAATTGCCACTTAAACATGGCTTCTAACAGAGATTTTCCACTGACTGCAAGGAAAACACACCTATGCCTCCAGTCTCTTCACTCTCTTCAAGGTTACATGGTTTCTGTTGGAAACTGGGCTGGAAAACAAGCATGTAGATTAAGAAAACTCACTTCGTCGTTGTTGTTCTTTCCATTACTTTCAGGTATCTTAAGGTGTGTCTACATAATACAATGACACTGCAGTGTGTAAGACATCACTAAACAAGCTGGCAATCCTGCTGGGTCCTGTGCTGTGCAGGGATCTCATCATGGCATTGCACATGAGTTAATTAGGGTTGCCTTTCCTCCAGACTGACTGGTGCTGATGTGACTCTGCTGTTGCCAGTCCAGATGAGCTACACCTGGCATCAGCTTAGGTTTGTGCTTTGGCAGCTTATGCTCTGCATAACCTGTGGTAGACTTTGATGTACAAACTGTCCTATTTTGTGATAGGTTTCCCCATTGTTTTACTCTACTAGTGAAAGTAAAGTATCTCCAGAAATTAGAGCAAGTGGAGGCCCAAGTGGATGGTCCTTATGTTGCTCATATACCTCATAACTGGCAGCTTGACTGCCAATATCACTGGGTACTCACACTCTTGGTTCTCCAGTTCTACAGGCAATGATTATTGACTTTCTTTTTTACAGGTAGAAAGGAAAAGAAGTTGGACCCAAGGAGCAGAGTGAAATATTTGGGTTTGGGAATAATGCAACAATTCATCTCTTAAAATATTCCACAAGTGTAGAATATGAGTTCAATAAAACTGATGGAGAAAGATTTTAATTTCCATTAGGGATTAAAAAAAAGTTTAAAAATTAACACTGATAGTCTTATATGTAAATATTATTTATATATTTCTGTATTTATATGTTTGTATTTCTACATATATTTCCCAGACTTTTCCTGTTCTGATTTATTTTTAGTCTCATTGTTCAGGCTCACTTGGTCAGTGAATTTATACTAAAATTATGTCTCAAATTTTTTCTCCTTGATGCTGCAGATATTCTTCCTAATTACTGAATGCTTCCAGGTTGTTTACATCCTTCCTCAGATAGGCTTGATCTTCATTCTCTCTCACACTGCTTCAACAAATTGTCTTAGACATTTTTTTTTTCTTTCTTCCTCCTCTCCCCTTTTTCTTTAGTGTCAGTTTTAATCTGTATTTTGAGCTCAGGAAAGATTTCCCCAGAGTAGCAGCAAAAATGGTATTATGAATATTCATAGATTTCTATGATCTTGGAGTTTTAAAATAGAACTGACTATTGTTATAGCCATACTTATTCTCACTATTATAAAATATTCTGTCTTGCCTATAGCTGATCTTCAATATCTAGGGCCCTGGGCCTTTTCCAACACTTTTTCAAATCTAACTAATGAATTAGTACAGGACATACCAAGACATTGTAATTTAGCACTTTAATAGCCTCTTTCCTCTTTGAGCTAGATGATATTCTAGAAAAACAAAAGAGGAGGTTTGGTCTGCATGTGGATCAAAAGCAGAATGGTCATTCACTGCATAGCCCACTAACCAGAACCAGTGTTTTTCCAAACATTTCTGTCTTTTCCGCCCTTCATTTCCGAAGTCTCGTCTGGGGAAATTGCTCTATCTTCTTCCATAAGTTTGATGTTCTATTCCTACAAATGAAAACAACTTTCATGTTCCAAATAATGGGTTAAACTGTAGAGATCACAGGTTGCTGCTTAAATATCCTTGAAAGCCAGTTCCTCCTTTTTCTTCCTTCCTCCTCACCCATGAACTGTTATAAGTTGTGCAGAACTAGCACTGGGAGAGCTTTTGCTTTAAACATTTTATATACATAACAAAAATTAAAGTCTCTCTCCCAGAAAGACAGTAAGCGAATAAACATATGGGGAACCAGGTGAACAAAATAACACTGAAATATTATGTAACACAAAGCAATACCGTACAATCAGTGTCTAGCTACTTATAGTTAAGTTTGGCCTTTCTGCAAGTTTTGGAAACATTTATTTTCAAGTTCTCTCACAGTGCTGCATGGTTTTAAAAGGACTGTTTGTCTTGCCCCATTACAGTGGATGGTCGAGAGAGGTTTTTTTCCTCTGTAAAGGAGCATCAGCTAGGTGGAGTCAGACAATGGCTCAAGGAACAATACAACACAATTTTATTTACTTCAGCAACTGCAAAAGCACCAAATCAAACTTATCAATTATCACCAGACATCACTTATCAATTAAGCAAATATCAAATAACGCTCAATTATTATTTGAGGCAAAAATTAGACAGAAGACAGAGCAAGAAAGAGTTGAAAAGTAAGAAAGGGAGGCAGAAAGACAGAGAGAGAGGCAGAGACACATACAAAGAGACAAACATGGAGACATAGAGAGCATCACCAATCCCCCATTCCAGCACGTGTCTTCTCTTCAGGCAGAAATCTTCGTTTCAGGCAGAAACTCCTTGAGTTGGGTGGTGATGGGTCAACAGGGAGTACAGTTTGGGCTCACCTTTT
>NW_010111618.1:0-7937 GCF_000699245.1 Pterocles gutturalis
CCTATCCCAGCTGGACCCAGGACAGCCCCTTTGCCTAGAAAACTCTCCTTTAAAACTCTATAGCTCTTCTAAAAAGACTGCATTGTCAAACATCTAAAATGCAGACTCCAACAGAGCACACCAAGCGTGTAGGCAGGGTACCAACAGAATGCCTGAGAATGTAAGCAGCTGAGAAACCTTATGTAAACCTCAAAAGACTACTCCTCTGTTGAGCCCTAGTCAGCAACAGGAATGTCCAACTGCATGTAATTACTGTAAGGTACAGCTGCACACTGAAGTTCTTTTTCAGCATCATGTGAGGCATATTAATGTAGTCCTACTACTATGAGCTGAGATATTTCAGTTTATGTTGGCTGACAGCTGGACCTAATGAGACAAAGTTGTGCACTGATTTTGTAATACAAAGTACGTACTGAAGAGGAGGTTAGAGAATTTAAACATCTCTGCTTCCAGCTTAAGCAACACTGAATCTTGGTCTTCATCTGAAAAATGATATGAATTAACCCCAATAGTCATTCATAGGCGATGATGATACAAATACTTGCAAAGTTTACCAGTTAAACCATGTGCTCTCTTTAAACAGCAAACCATTTACAATGGCTGGACTCAATGATTTTTAAGGTCTTTTCCAACCTAAATGATTGTATGATTCTATAAATCACATACTCTGCTCTGTAGAGATATGTCATCAGACTGTGGTGAGAAAATGATTTTGAACTGCTAATTAAAAATCTACAGACACAATGAAGCAGAGGAGGGAACACAGATCACTACAGTTACCTTGTGGCATCCCAGTGCTCTCTTTTAATCCTGATAAATAATCATTTTTAAATCCATGATGTCACAGACACTGATTAAATATCTTTCAGGTGGGAAAGAAGACATAATTGTTCTTGTTTTACTGATAGGTAAACTGAAATGTGAAGCAATTAATCCAAAATTAATAGGTAATAAAGTCAATACTAAGACTTGCCACTGGTTTGCTTACTACCCTAAATCCTTGTTATCCCAAAACCACAATAGCCCAAAATACAATCACTAGCTGTAAAATCCTTGTTACTCCCTATTATTTTCCATACCTACATGTCAGAGTAAGTCCTAGACAATTCCAAAAATTTATAATCCACGATAAAGCATCCCTGATGCCATGTTCAGGTTCTGCATAGCCTGCTCTTCACCTGATAAAGTTACTCCATTGCAACAGTTTCAGGAATACTGTAGAAGGCTGGGTTTTGTTTTTAAACCGTCTTAGCCATTTAGGTATTCAGTAGCAATGAGAATGTTCAAAATAAGATAGTGCTATAGGTTGACTTTCATATATGACAAGCACAATTCCACAATACAGAAGGCTGACCTAACACTTTACTGCATGTGGGTGAAGTGGTGTCCCATTCCCTACAGATTCTTCTACTCATTCTTTTTTCCCACAAGTTTAGTGAGCTTAACTAGCTCACCAAGGAATCAGACAATTGCCAGAGCTTTCAAACAAAAAAAACAGATGCAAAATGGTGATTATGAAGTTCCTTTGAAAATATGCCATTTTTTTCTGCTTTTCCTAGATTCATGACATTCTCTAGAATGATTTTGCTCCAATATATTTTTTAGATTTTAAATTTTATGTATTGTCTTGTCCATTTTAGTAAATACATTTTCTTTATTAATATGGTCCTTCAAGCTGAAATTGGTTCTGGTAGATATAAACTCTCTGGTAGGCAGAAGTAGAGTATAAAAGATAACATTCATAATGCATTTCCCTTAACTTCCCGTTAAAGAAAGTTAAGGAAGCAGGCAGGAGATTTCAGGTAATGTGTTGTGTGAATTGAAAAGAATCTCTCCTTGTTTGAAGCAACTGAGAAACTCATACACTGAAACACAGTTCAAAGAGATTAAAGGGTCACATATGATGTCACATCTATACTTCTAAAGTTTGAACTAAACAGGGTTTCTTTAAGTTCAATTATATAAAATAAAAATGAATTTGCAGAAGCAGTTGAACTAGAGCTGTTATGCAAATCCAACGTTTTCAATTAAATTGAGAATTCAGGAAGGTAAACTTGAAATTAAAAGGATTTAAGAACCTACAAATTACAAGATTGGCAGTTCATTAGATTGAAGAGTGTCTCTGAAATAAGATTTGATTTTAACTTCGGCCTTCTGATGCCATTGAGAATGCTGCAATTTAAAAAATACTCTGAAAAAGCTTTGAGAAAGCACAGGAAATTATAATTTATAGGGGTCACATAGTCCTTTAAAAGGTATCCCTTGGAAAAGAGATGAAAAAACTGTAACGTCTGTGGAGAAAAAACAGTATATTACAAAAATGTAATGAAGCCTGTAAGAAGCAAGACCCTGTAATAAAAACAGCATGGTAGATATTATCTGTTGAAAACAATCCAGAATTGTCGAAATTATCATTTACTTATTAGGGGGAAAAAAATAAGGAAAAAATGCTTCTGAATCTGCTTTCCCATTCCAAGAAGCTATAACGGTTTCATTTCGTTACTGTGGCTGTTTCATATATTATGAAAAGTTATAAAATAGAGAATGAGAGTGTTCACACTTTAAACATACAAATAAATATTGATGGATCTCTTTTACTTTATAGAGAAGCAGATATGACATAATAGTCCTTCACAATTGAGTCCTCCAGATTCAGAGTGTGTCAGATTTGAACTCTCTGCCCAGTCCACCAGGATACTTAATTATCTTTAAAATGCTTGTTTATGTCTTACTATCTGGACGTGTCCCCTTATCTCTACTTCAAGCTCTTTGTTCTTCATCTACAGGAAAGACACTCCAATTTAGTCCACCAAGGATATATCCTTTCAAAACCAGATACATCAGCTCTATCTTTCTACAGGTATGTTCGTACTGCAAAGAATAGTTTGAAAGTTCCTAGTCTTTTTGTTTCTCAGATGTCTTGCTGTGTAACGTGTCTTATTTTAATTTTTCTCTGTTGGAGTATATGGTCTGTACTTAAATTATTGTGATGCTAACACCATTATAATATATTCTGTAGGCTTAGAGAGTAAGTAGCAGTGTATTCTGTTCTTCTGAGGACATTTTATTATTTTTATGAGAAATACTGAAGGTCTGAATTTAGTTGTAAAGGTCACTGATTCACAGATTGTAAAACAGTTTAGTAACAGCAGGAAAAGTATGCTGTTGCTGTATGTGTAAATGTCAAGTCAGCTGCTGTTGGGATTAAAAGCATAAACATAATTGAAGATCTCTGCGTAGGTATAAAAGAAACCAATTGGAAGATGTTTATTGCAATTTATTCGCTAAGAAACAAGATGAAGTGTGTGTATAGAGTGCTAATTTCAGTGACTAGCCAATATCTTGACCAGTCGAAGTATATTGTTTTGTTTCTCCAGATTTTCATCTACTATTGCTGGTTTCAGAATTTGTCACTAGTGATATTTGTAGCATCATACACTGAGCAATGGCATTTATCACAGAAGGACTGTGACCCAACAAAGACAAGCACTATTTGTCAGCAGAAAGTTTGCCACACCTAATGTCTTCCTAAAAAAATATTTTCCTTGAAACTACACTGTCTTATGCCAACTATTACTCCCAGATCTTTAGGAGAAGGCACACAAAATGAAGATATATATTTTAATGAAGTATTAATGGATTTTCCAGTTCTTTATCACTATGTTTTTACTGCCAAAACCCTTTTTGAAAAAATACTTCTTTTGGTATAGCATGTAAATTTCTAATATCCCCCAACCTAGTGGCACCTCTGTGAAAACATATTTAAGAAAGGGCAAAACACTTGAACAGGCAGTGATGAGTGAGGAAAAAAAGTGTGAAAAGCAGCCGTGTGTCACTAAAGTGAGAGAAGAAGGAGGGAGAGAAGGTGCTCCAGGCACCAGAGCCGAGATTCCCCTGCAGTCCCTGGAGGACACAATGGTGAAGCAGATTGTCCCACTGCAGCCCGTGGAGAACCATGGTGGAGTAGATACCTACACTGCAGCCCATGAAGGACCCCATGCCACAGCAGATGGATATGTCCTGAAGGAAGCTGTGGCTTGTGGAGAGGACAAGAAAGCCATCCTTGACCTTGAGCACATAATGGAAGAGTATTGTGCAAATGTCCAAGCACTGCTAACTCTAACTTTCTTCCTTTCCAGCTATTATCGTAGGTAAGTAAGAAGGCAGTATAGGATTTAGAAGCCTAAATATTTAATGAAAGTTAGGTTGAGGCTCCCAGTCTCCCCACTCCCCAAAAGATTCAGTTATATATGAAATAAAATTCAATTTTTAAGGCTTGAGGTTCAGGCTTTGTACAAAATAGGGAGTACAAATCACTTTTGTTGCTTCAAATTTTTTTTCTTCTCACAGAACAAAAAATTAAAATTACTGTTATCTAAGGACTTATGGAAATCTATTGGTAGAGGTGGTAAGAAACAATAATAGGATCAGAATGGTTAGGGTTGGAAGGGACCTTAAAGATCATCGAGTTCCAACTCCCCTTCCCATGGGCAGGGACACCCTCCACTAGACCAGGTTGCTCAAAGCCTCATCCAGCCTGGCCTTGAACACCTCCAGGGATGGGGCATCCACAATTTCTCTGGGAAACCTGTTGAAGAGTATAATTAATCTGAAATGAGAATACCATTTAAGTACCTCAGTTGTATACAAGCTCTTCTGCAGGAACACTAGACTTTTAAACAGACCTGGGATACAGTGGTTATCTCTGACAACATTTCAGTATGTATAGTACATTCAGCTTTAAATAACTCTATTTTCCTTATAGTTGTGACTTACATTTTAGATTTTATTTGAAAAGCAATATTTAAGATTCAGATCATTTGCAATTTTGAAGCATTCCTTTTGTTGACAGTTTTTGCTGTCTCCTGAGGGCAGGAAAATAGTCTTTGCACCAACACTGAAATAAATTACTTGGAAAAAAAATATTTTTCTTGGTTATTTTTTGTCTCTTCTAACAGGCACAGCAGCAACACCACCACTACTATGAATATGATTTTACACTACCACTCATTGATGACAAACTTGGAGTGGTTGGTAGTTTATTTGAGCACATTTCTGATGCTGGTTGTTAACTGTTGTGCAGAAGAATCTATAAACTATTTTCACAGGAGGACACGCCTGAATTGCTTCACTTGTTACTGAACCAGAGACCTAAGCCAGCACTGAATTTTCGAGATCTTGCTGTGCTATCCCCCAAACTCATTTCCTTCTAAATGAATTTTACTTTAAACCAAAGAACTTCATGATACAAATCAGAATATTATTTTATAACTACAGCAACATATTCCAGTAACCAAGTGTAACATAACTTCTGTCCTAAGTAGTTTAAATCACTTGGCTTTGGTTCATGGATCATAACATCTGCAAGGAATGTAGTTTTCATAAATGTACACAGTGGGTAACTGACGACAAGCTTGTGATTCTTTCTCGAATTAATTTTGCTCTGGAATTTTGTTCTTGTTATTTCAAGTGTGCTTTTATTAAAGTTATCAACTATTTATTACCTGTGTCACAATAAAGAACAATAAAGAGTATCCTGTGGTTGATCACCACACAATTCTAATAGAAATAATGCTCTGATCCCGTACTGTAGCACATCATGCCTGTAATAAAGCCACAGTTCTTCAGGACAATATTCATACTGTGCAGTAGCAGTAAGCAGTTTTAGGACAGAAATAATGCCATAGTCTCCTGCATTAGGAAAACAGTTAGGGCAGGGGATTTGTATCTCTCATAGTGCTATAGGTATTCCACAATATGGCTGAATCTACGTATAGCTACACAAAAACGCAATCTAATTAAAGCAATTCTTGACATTTCCTAGTCTGAAATTTGGGTGGCTTAGGTGTGGCTCAAAGATATCTCATCTGTTCTTGGTCGGCACTGTGTGCTATAGCGGTTGGAGAGCTAACCAGAGGCGTACCTTTGCAGTCATCTGTACTGAGGGCATTAGGAAAAAAAAAATACTATGACTTAGTGCAGTAAAGTAATGAAATTATGTTTATTGCTTTATGATCTAGAAGGAACAATCTTACCTAAAATAGGGAAATAGATGTGACCCTATTAGGCACACCATATGTCATAGAAGATATGTTAATAACTTTGTTTCAAGGTCAAATGTGATGTAGCAGAATTAAAGGAGGAAATACTTGCAGTAGAAGTCCTCTCACTTAAGTCTAAATTTGTGATAATATAGAAGTATTTTAAGATTTATTTAAGACCGAAAGCTTTTGATCGGTCTGTGTTTCTCAAAAAGGTCCAGGTCTGGTCTGTTGCAAGGCACTATACTTAAACCGTTTATTGGTCTAGAACTAAACTTTGCTGTTTCCAAGATGTTGAAGCAATGTGAAGGAAAAGCAGTTCCAGACTTTATCTGTTAAGAATGATATTCAGCTTGTGGTTAAGAGACGTAAATTTAGTGATGCTATTCAGTTACTACTTTTAAACATATTGGCACTGACTGACATGTCCCGAGTTATCTGAGTCGTCCAGATGGGACTAGTAGGTATGAACTTCTCCCATTCCTTCTTGATGAACCAGCAAGAGCACTTGATTTGAGTTTGTGGGGATTTTTGTTTTTTTGTTTATTTGTTTGTTTAATGACAGCTGTCTATAATTAAAATAGTCCTACTAGAGCTACATTCATACTTTAAAAAAACAAAGGAGCAAAATACTGCCCTGCCCCTCCCCTGCAAAAATCTCTGTGTAGGTAAAGACTGAAGAAGGAGAAAAAAATATCTGAAGTAAATATGTTACTTTTGTGCAAAAGAGGATTATTTTAGGTTAGTATTTTTTTTCCTTCTTCTTAGTCATATTTAAAATAAAACAGTGCTCCAGTTCTCCATTTCTAAATATATGCTTTAGGACAATATGGTCACAAACCACTGATTCTGAGTCCTTGCAGAGAAGAAGAAGTCAAAGAATTTCCCAAATCTTTGCTTCTTCCCAGGGCTACATTTAGTGCAGTCAAAGTGCTGGATCTGAGAGATCACAATCCAAGGAGTTTAACTGTTTTCATTTCATATATATGTTTAAGTTATTTCTAATGACAGTCCTGGCACTTAGATATTGCAGGAGTTTTATAATTTCTTAAGTGTTCTTTCATTTGGGCATCTTTTGTTTGTTTTGTTCTGTCTTTCTCTCTACTTTGACATTAATTTGCAAACTGTGAAGTAATAACAGATAATAACTCTTCCCTAAATACAATTTTGAAGTATAAAAATGGATAAATACTAAACTTGTGAAGATAAAAGAAAGTGGGTTTAAATTGAACAGTTTAGCTTAGATATTAAAAATTCAGAAATACTAAATTATAACTATTTTAAGGGTCTTTTTGTATTTCCTTGATAGAGATTATAATCTAAATTTTTACATAACATATCTTCTGAAAATAGATACTGGAATTTATTACTTTATATAACAAAAATATTTCCAAAATAAGGAAATTAATTTATGCAAGTGAAAATAAAATATTCTAAATAATCAACATCCAGGACAAAAAATTACCCTTACATATCTTAATTAAGCATCATGGAAAATCCTAGTGTCACAGACACATAGGAGGGTTCTTCAATTGACTGGAAAATCCTTAAAAACAAATTTATCTTTGAAAAAAGTTTAACAAAAAATTAAAAATCATATACATCCACACTTACCATATGTTGGTTGCTAAACATTAGGTCTGCTCTGTGGATGAGCCCACTTCCCCCACTTCCCCACCCCAGCAAACAGTTCTGTGACATTGGGTCTCAAAGAAGTGACTTTCTTTTTTCTGTTCAACCTGTCTTGCTTCTCAGAGTCAAGAGGTATCCTTCCTAGATCGGATGTCAATAAAATTCTTAAAATATTTGGTAAGGACAATCCAAATGACACCTTCATGTGAATTATTTACTCTAAATTGTGATGTTTACATTGTGGTGGGTTAGCCCTTGGCTTGG
>NW_010111619.1:0-211 GCF_000699245.1 Pterocles gutturalis
ACCATGCGCCTTATCAGAGCTTGCAAAAAGGGCTTGTGGCAAGAGAAAAGCTCGCCCGGGGTGCCCAGGGTGGGGGAAAGGGGATGGGGTGAGCTCTCCGCAGCAGGGCGGCGGGAGGTGTCTGTCCCCTCCTGTGACACTCTCCGCTTTGGGGGTTGATGCTACCAACCGTCCCGTGGAGCAGAGTCGGGGCAGGAGTGACCGTGCAGCT
>NW_010111619.1:583-799 GCF_000699245.1 Pterocles gutturalis
AGGAGCCAGAAAAGCTTTTCTGCAGCAAGCTAAAGAGCGCCTGGTGTGAGCTGACCGGGGGGAGGCACGTGGGTGTCCCCAGGCCCTGGGGGTCTGCACCCAGACTGCCACAGGTGACCCCTGGGCGCTGTGCTCTGCAGGGGGACAAACACTCCCCCCTCCGTCTCTGCTCCCCCTCCTCTCTTCCTTTACTGGGGATCTGCAGAACAACCCCCC
>NW_010111620.1:0-4153 GCF_000699245.1 Pterocles gutturalis
GCCCAGCCCTGGGAAGCACCTTGGGGCACAGAGCAGCCCAGAGCTCAGCCCCGCGGGCAGGATGGGACCCCGGGGTGCTGGGTCAGAGCCCCCGCTGCCCCCCGGGGCTGGGCGTCCACCCAGGGGTTCAGCCTTCACCCCGCAGTCCCCCTCACCCCTGTCCCGCTTGTCTCAGACCAGGAGCGTCTGGACGAGGAGATAAACAGCCTGCGGAAGGAGCTGCGCCTGAAGGTCAACCGTCTCTTCGAAGCTCAAGGTGACCGCTCCCGTTCCGGAGCCTTCTGGGTACCTGGGGACAGAGCTGGAGGGTCGAGGGGTTCCCGAGCTCTGCGTGTTCCTGCAGCCACTCTCCCGCTGGCTGTGCAGCTCCTTCCCCAATCCGGCGGTGAGGTGTTGTACGGCCCCAGCGCGGGGCTGTCACCCACCAGCTGTCACCCCCCAGCTCCCCCATCGCGCCAGGGTGACCCCGCGTCACCTTCCAGGGCTGTCCCCACCCTCCCTGCAGCCCCTCGGGAGTTTCACATGGAGCCCTTTGCTTATTTTGTAGGAAAATCCTGATTTTTCTCTGTTCTGTCAGGTAAAGCTGAGCTGAAGGGATTTAACCTGAACCCCATGACCGCTGAGGAGATGAAGTTAATCAACCGCATCCTGGAGGGATGAGGTGTCACTGTCACAGTGTGTATGCGGGCTGTCCCCCGTGGAGCTCACGCTGCGCTAGCTGCAGCCTTCGGGGGCTGCAGGAGGACGTCCTTGTGCCCGGAGCGAGGTCCCTGCCGGGCGCGGGCTGGCTCCTCAGCTGTGACGCTGCAGTTTCCTGGGATCACAAACCCTCCCCGGCTCCTCGCTGCAGCCCGGGCGGCGGAGCTGAGGGGAGCCACGGGTGGGACACAGTGCCAGGCAAACGCCCGCGGCCGGGGTGGAAGGGAATTATTAAAATCAGAGCAGCGGAGCATTCCTAACTCTGTGTGTGTGTATGTGTTATTTGTTGGGTTTTTATGCCAGTGCTTCTGCAGCTGGGCTTCAGAGCTGGTTCATTGTCATGTCAGGGACAGGAGTGGGAGGAACTGGGAATCCACGGCGTGCCTGAAGCACAGAGGAGGAGTTGTGTGCGCCTGCGAAGCAAAGCTCTGCACGGGAAGCATGTCGGGAATCTGTTAAAGATGTGTAGGGAGGGACAGGAGGAGGCAGCGTTCTAGTCTCGCTGGGAAAACCAGCTCTGATGTGAAGCTGTCAGGCAAAAGAACACGGGAAAGGAGGGTTCAAAGCAGGTGAGGGGATGAAACGTGTGAGTGTTTAAAAAAGCAGCTTGGAGTCACTGAGCCTGTCTGGTGGTAAGGACAACTGATGGAACCAGGAATGGTTTCTTCAAAGGTTTTAACATTTACTGTCTTCTGCACTACAGTCCTGAGTCTGAACTTGCTACCGCAGCACAACTTGGTGAAGACCATAAGATTTAAAAAGAAAATTAATCATAATTAGTAATGGACTATAGTGAGTTAGATTTTTTTTTTCTGTGTACAGGGAAGTGTCTGGGTCCTGCCAAACACTTTGGTTTTTTAAATTTATTTTAAGGTATTTCTGGATAGAATTTTAAAACTTTAAACATGGCCACTGTCCTTGTTTCTGTGGCTCTCCAGGTAGCTCACCTGTTCGGTCCAACCTCGCAGGCATAATGCAGAGCTGGGCCTGATCCCTCGCTCTCTTCCCTTCCTCAGCTTCTGCCCCCACGCAGCACTTCAAGCACAGCACCAGCATTCTCCTGGCTCCCCGACCGCCTTCCCGGGCGGAGGGGCCGCCTCCAGCCAGCCCTGTGCTGTGTTCTCCAGTTCCACACTCTTCACATTACAGGCTTCCAAAAACTACTCCTTAAAACCGAGGTGTGATTTCTTTAAATCTAAAAAGCCAACTACCATTGCTTGATCTAAGTTTTAAAATTCTGTACCTAGCGCCATGTACCCGGAATGTTCAGCTGCAAGAAGGGAGGCCGTCCGCTTCAGGCTCTTGATCCCGAGACACTGATTAACAACAACTTGGATTTATTACCTGGAGCATCTCACCTGTAGCTTTGTCAGAAAACTGCATCCTGGCAGCGCTCAGCGCCAGGCCCTCGTGTTGAGCTGCACTCTTACATAACCTGGGCAGAACAGCCTGGCAGCCTGACAGCGAGGTGGGTTTTACAGACTCATGGCAACAGGTTTCCTGCTCTGACCAGTTTCCATAGCAGTAGGAGCAGGAGGAGCGGGTGCCTGCCTTCCCTCAGCTCTGTTTGCTGTGCTGAAGGGGTTCAGCCCCTTTATTTTCCTACACGGTGCCGACCTGAGCTGGGCGAGTGCAGGTGGGCAGCCGAGAAGCCGGCGACCCTCGTGTCTTGTCAGACTTTATGAAATATTTGAGTCTATTGCAGCTTCCAAGCTGGGAACCCTTCAGAAGCAAGGCGGCCAGCGCCTGGTGCTGAGCCAGCAGTGTCCAGAGAGAGGGGGGAACTGCCACTGCCCGTTACGAGGAAGAGAGAGTGACCTTCATCCACCGTGAGCTCTCCCATCCCAGGCTTGGGAGCAGGATTGCCCAAATGCTGCTTCGGTTGTTCCTTCCTGTCATCACAGTGGCCCCGCAGTGAGAAGGTTACTGGGGAGTGACACATCACCTTCCTCCCTTCCTGGAGAGGTGGGGTCGCATCCTGCTTGGAGGTAAGGCTGCGCCTGTGATCTGTCCGTTAGATGCTGTGGGCACACCGAGCTCAGTACCTACGGTAACATACGTAGTACAGTCACCACAGCGCTGCAGAGCGGTTTCTGCAGCAAAGCTGGCACCCAAGCACCCTGCTGTGACCCAACGCTTGAAAAGTTGGACTGTGAGCAGAACCGTCCCACTCCACCGCTGTCTCCAGCAGCGCTCCTGCAGCCCGCTCGCTCCCATCCGCTTGTGGAAAGCATTTGCTCCTTTTCTTCTCTGAATCCCGTAAAAGCCCACAAGCCCGTTCTTGTTTGTTTATTCTGGAGGGAAAGGTGCATGCTCTCCTCCTGCTGCTGTGCCGACAGCTCCAGGACAGGAGCGGGGCACGCTGCCAGGCTGCGTGAGCGCACAGCTCGGTGTGTGTTTGCACCATGTTCTCATTCACCGCGGCACCTAACCCTAACCCTGTCTGCTGACAGGCCCCTCGTTCCGCATCAGCTCAAAGCCTCCAACACGCTTCTTCCCCGCCAGCCCACAACAACATCAAACACACGCGCTGAAGTACCTGAGCCACAACAATTATCTGTCTGCGCCCAGGAATAAAGCCCCAGACAGTCAGAGAGAAAGCTGGGCAGCTGAGAGCAGCGGGCATCGCTCGGCTATTAATATCGGAGGTGAGCACAGCTGTAAGTCAATCACAGAGCGCTGCAGCCGAGCTGCCGGGAACAGAGTGCTCCAGAAGTGGGAAGCGTGGGAGGACAATGCAGAAGGGCCCTGACAGAGAGCTCTTGTGCCAGCCCCAGCTCGGGCACAGCCTCCACTCCCGGCACAGCCCCGTGCTGCTTGGTTTGCCCACACTGGAGCGGCAGTACGATGCTTACTTTGCTCTGCTTCTGGAAATTCATCACTTACCCGCTGTAAAGGTTAGAGTGCTACGATCAGTTGCCAAGAAAGACATGGAACCAGACCAGCCATTCCAAACTCTTTAATAAAACCCCTGGAAGGTCATAACCGTCCCTGCGTGTCCTGGCCACAGCACGGAGCATGTCTCGGAGCAGGTGACACGAGTTCAGAGTCTTCCTGGCCACTGGCAGCAAGGGAGGGTGAAGCACTCACCTCCAGAGCCAGCTGAGGAGATACGACAACAGTAAATTCGGGAGAAACAGGCAGTTTCACCAACAGTTCATCTCAGAGAACCGCCAGTCCACAGAATCCCTGCCCTGCTAGCAGGGAGGAGTGAGTGTGAGGCAATAGGAAATCCAACCCGAAAGCTCTCTCCCATGCACCCAGCCAAAGAACATTCTGCGCTTGTTGCAAAGTTTCTATTCCTGTTCTCAATGGTAGTGAAGAAAAAAAATCCCTCTAGCTTCCAGAAAGACACACAAGCAAAAACCCAAGCGTGGCTGAAGCAGCAAATGCTGAGGAGAACTCACAGGAGGAGCATTAACCCTTTTTCAGTGGCGGGGGGCTGGGGGGGCAC
>NW_010111620.1:4184-9134 GCF_000699245.1 Pterocles gutturalis
CCCCGGGGGCTGGGACCGGTGTACCAGCCACCAGGTCGGGTTAGAGAGGAGAGTTAAAAAACCATCAATCAGAGAAGACATTTGGTGGGATAGCACCATCAACACAAATCATTTCTAAGGGAAATTTCCTCACTTACGGTACTGCTGGCACTTTACGTGATTAAGGCTGAAAGAATAATAATCCCATTTGCTTGTCATTTCTGAAGACTGCTTCTGTTTGTCTCAGCTCCCGTAATGACAAGTCAGTTGCGCTCTCGGGTTCCTGCTGTTGCAATACTCGGGTTGCATATGTAGCAGATAAAATTCTGAGAATTTCAGCTGAACTTTAATGATACCTATGTGTCACTTAGCCAGCGAGAAAAGCTGCATTAAAAAAAAAACCCAACCCAGAGTCAATTTATGTTTGAAAGGGTTTTTTGTTGTTTTGTTTTAAATACCCTCAACTCCAGTGGAGTGCTTTTCTCCACGATTAGCAGGAGGGATCTCTTTCAGCCCCGTAGCCAGCATACCCCAGACACGGGCCATGTTTGGCGCTGGCAGCCACACGGCACCGGCTGGAGGTTTCTCGGTGCTAACGGGACAGCGCTGCAAGGCACACGCACAGGAGAAGAGATGATGGTTACCTCCATCTCTGGCCAGTGCTGTGACACTTGCGATATGCCAATACTGGGAGGGGAACATATCCCAGAAATAGCCAAACTGGTTGGGATTCACAGCACAGCGCTGGGGATTGTCCAGACAGTCACAGGGGGCTGCACCCCGCTGATGAGCCCCGATGCCCTGAGCACAACCAGCTGTGTTCCTTCCAGACACCAGCTTCAAAGCTCTCTGCACTTCACCCACAGCTCCAGACTGGCTCATTCTCAGCCAGCTTGCATGCACCTGAACATCTGGGATGAAGCAGAGATGAGGATTAAAGACAGAGACTGAAGAAGCAAATCCGGAACCCTCACTAACCAGCCCTCTCCTGCCCCAGCGCCGATACGCTGTCCTCCCTGTCCCGAGCGTACATCCAACACTGCATGATGATCTCTTGACTAAAAATTGCAGGAAAAAAATAAAAATCAAAAGTAATCAAGAGTGGTATCTGGAAAACGCAGGAGTGCCTGCCCTGAGCTCGTGCCGTACCTGCTGGCTGGCACGAGGCTCCTGACCCCAGCACGTCTGCAGACCTCAGCGCACCTCCCCCGAGGCAGCCTGCTGCACCCGCCTTCTGAAAGGCTTTGATCATTCAGAGCCAGCAGGAACTCTGCTGCACTTCCACAGCGACAAGTGATGGATGTTCCTGTCTCCCAAGCCATCAAATTGAGGTGGGATACCTTTTGGGAGGATGTGTTAATCAAATGAAAGCTACCAAACTCAATACAGTGGCAAGTGTAAAATCGGATCATTCTCCCCCCTGGATCGCCCTGTCCTTACGTTCTGTGCAGCTCAGGAAGAAGAAAGGCTGCCAACATCCAGCCACTGACAATAAAACCAGGACTGACATTTCAGCTTCGGTCCCAGCTGATGTGTCAAACTGACATTTCCAGTGATCTGGTGACACCAGTTTTCCACAGAAAAAACACAGGAGAGAGCCAGGGTGACAGCGACAGGACGGCCGAACCCTGCAGGAGGCAGAAGTGACAAGGTTCATCTGACACATCTAACACCAACCAGCGCAATCATATGGTCCTTTTCTTACCCTTCTTTATGGCACACAGGCAGGATACAGCCATCACCTCTGCTATTCCGAGCAAATCATGTGGTAGAAGAACGAGGAAATCCACCAGGCCTTCAGGGGAATGTCCTGGGAGAAGAGGAAAGGAGCAGCTGGGCGTTAAAAGAAGGAAGTGGTGGTTTGCGCTTACAGATGTCACTAGAACCTAACTCTCAAGTCAAAACTTTCAAGCTATGAAGCACGGAGAAGTGTGCAATATAACCCTGTTGCTGCCCAGCGTGAGACCCACCTCATAGCAGAAGTTTTTATAGAAACACACGCGAAGTGTAAGCAGCCAGATCCCAGATGAAGTATCCAACTGTCTGGGAAAAGCCATGGTGAGAAGCGTTGCTGCTGCCGGGGGAATGGGGAAGGGGTGTTACACCAGGCGGGCGCAGGAGAGCAGAACAAATCACGGGCAGGAGGACAGGATGAAATAAGAGGAAAAAAAACCCCAAAATACTTGTTGGGTATTCCCAAGGAGAAGCCAGAGTCGTTCTCACCTTCTTCAACCACCAATATCCTTCAGTTTTCAGAACAGGAAAATTCCTTCACCTGGTGACCTGCCAACACAGAGAGGGCAGAGCAGAGTCCTGTAACGTCCGCGTTTCTGCTGTCCCCAGAACTGCAGTGGAGCAGCCCTGCATAACCTCATCATCTGTTTGTATTATTTAAGATCTGTTTATTTATGTAAGATTATGGGGAAAGGGGGATCCAACAAGAGCTCTCTAGAGGAAACAGCTCAGGTGTGTAAGCGTCAGGAGGATTCCTGGAGGAAAGGGGAGAGCAGCCAGCCCATGGGGAAGCTCCACAGCAGCAAATAAACAAACCCTGTCACATGCCTGCAGGAATACAAGTAACGCAACATATGTCGTGGAGAATTTTGTTCGGTCACAATTTACATTTTTGTACATTACTGAGGAACTTAATTAAACAGGGAAGCCATGAAAGATGTCAGAGAAGCACAGCAAGTGAGAGCAGAAGGATCCTGAAGCCAGCCAAGGCTGCACGGTGTGTTAGCGGGTGACATGTGGCCCAGGGAAGCCACCCAAGCGGCCGGGCTCCAGGGGGACCCTCCCAAGGAGATGCAGACCCTGCGGCCCCTGGACGTGGCACTGCGCCTGTCCTGACCCACTGCTGCACCCCAGCATGGGCGCAGGCAGCCCCAGACGTTACAACCCTGGGCTGCTCATGAGCACAGACCGGCAGGAGGAGTGACAGGGAGTTTATTTTTACTTGTCTGGGAGTTTTGACGTCAGCTACAAACTATTTCACTGCAGTTGTTGGTACAATCTCAGCAATCAGAGGCTTCTCAGATCCTTGTTTACTGTGTTCTGCTTGTTTACCACGTTAATTGAGGTTGCGGGTATAAAATCAGCTTAATGTAAAGGGTTTCGCTGCCAATTCGCACCTTCCCATTTGCAGAGTTAGGAATCACTAGCTGCTCTCCTCCTGGCTGTAATTCCCACATTAGTTTGAATAATTACCTCCCGTTTTCTTCCCAGATTGTGCCCTTACCGACCGTCCTGACTCGCAGGGTCCGGCGCAGCCTCCTGTCCCAGCCCCTCGCCACAGCTGCCGCACACAGCTTGCGGTCTCGCAGGCGGGTGTGTTGTTAATCACACCCCACAGTCAGGATGTTAAACGGCTGGAATCATCTGGCAGCAGCAAGGTGCTCGCACAGCTCCAGACAGACGTAGGTTTGGGGGGACAAACGGGACTCAGAGCAGGAGGCTTCCCTTCAGGTCCCTAACTGCAGAACAGAGAGAAGCCAATGACAAAAAAATCCCCCCCAAGCTGGCTCCAGGCTGCTGCTGGAGCCTGTGACCCGTGTACGTTCCCCGCTCAGTAAGGTGGCCGGACTTACCCAGGCTGACATCTGATGTAGCGGGATTCCCTGAAACCAAACAGATGTTTTCATAGCCCCAGCTTCAGGGGCTGCCCGGGGACACTGCTGAACAAGGAGCCCAGTTAAGCAGCTGCCCTGAGCACACTGACACCCCCCTGCTCGCACACCTGCAGCTGAACTGAAAGATCTCAGAGCAGGAACACAGCCACGACCCCCCAGCGAGAGCCCCTGGAGCCTGTTCTCCCGCACAAGCCCCCGGCGCTTTGTACCTTCACCACCGAGTTAACTGTGGCTCTGCAAACAGAGCTGCCTCCTGGCCGCCGAAATGAATTGTTGCACAACAAGAAGTGTTTTGGTAGCAGGTGCTGACCAGGACCCCGGCCAGGAGCGCTGCTGCTCCCACCACCTTGCTCTGCCCTGTTCCTCCTGGGGATTTCCTGCCTGTTCTCCTCTCCCTGCGCAGAACGAAGGCACCCATTCATCACTGCCTCGCTTTCCTTGGGAGAGCACGCTCTTACCAGTTTCAGAATCCAGCTGACGCCAGGATTCTTGCAAAATTCTTCCACAAACAAATGGTACTCTGAAGGCATTTTGAAGATCTCTGGAATAAAGGCACATTTTGTTGCTTCAAACTTTCTTGCTTCTAACCGCTTCCAAAACCTCTTCAGATTCTCCACTAAGCAGTTCTTGTGACTCAGCTGGGTAGAGCGAGAAGGTTCAGCTCAACAAATGCTCCCACAGCCTGACTCACTTTAATCACTCTGGAGAAGTTTCTGCAGATGGGCTTCACCACATACTCTGAGGAGGAAAAAAAAATAAATACGCATACCATTGAGAGCTGCTTTTTCTTTGTGGAGCAGAAGGCTCCATGTCGCTTTCCTGTACCTCTGCATGAACACGGGGAGCTGGAACAGAGCAGGCTGTGCCATTCGTGTTCTACCATGGCTCCTGCAGCCTCCCAGTGCAGCCAGAACCCCTCTGCGCCCCTCCGGCCCAGCCCCAATTCTCCAGGACCACCACAGGGTCCGACCCTGGTTCACAAACCCCCTCAAGCCCTCACTCGTGCCCACGCTGGTGAGATGAAGGCTGCTGCAGGGCAAGGAACACCCTGGGGAAGCCAGGGCTGTCCTCTGGGGCTAGAAGAGTTTCACCTGCAGCAATTAAACCCGCCTGGGGTTCAAACGAGACCCACCCGAGTGCAGCTGTGCCTGAGGACCCGCTGCCAGGCACCGTCCTGGAGGGGTTTGGAGGCAAAAGCTCCTTTTGCTGGGTGAGGGGACACGGCCCAGAGTCAGGAGGCTCTGCAGCCAGCTCGTCCTCGCAGCGCAGGGACCGTCCTCTGCGGGCAGCTGGGCTGGGGCCTGGGGATGAGCCTGGGGATGGGCCTGAGCCTGAGCCTGGG